>NC_090923.1:1511381659-1511687393 GCF_040938575.1 Ambystoma mexicanum
CATGAGATGTGATATCTCAATGCCTCTAATTCCAAACCTGAGATCCTACCTCTAACATGAAATGTGATATCCATCTCCTTCCCTTTCCAAACCTGAGACCCTGCCTATAGCATGAGATGTGATATCCAAGTCCTTCCCATTCCAATCCTGAGACCCTTCCTATAGCATGTGATGTGATATCTCAATGCTTATACCAAACCTGAGACCGTTCCTATGGCATGAGATGTCATATACAACTCCTTCCCATTCCAATCCTGAGACCCTTCCTATAGCATGAGATGTGATATCTCAATGCTTATACCAAACCTGAGACCCTTCCTATAGCATGAGATGTGATATCCAACTTCTTCCCATTCCAATCCTGAGACCCTTCCTATAACATGAGATGTGATGTCTTAATGCTTCTAATACCAAAGCTGAGATATTTCCTATAACATGAGATGTGATATCCAACTCCTTCCCATTCCAATCCTGAGACCCTTCCTATAGCATGAGATGTGATATCACAATGCTTATACCAAACCTGAGACCGTTCCTATAGCTTGAGATGTGATATCCAACTCCTTCCCATTCCAATCCTGAAACCCTTCCTATAGCATGAGATGTGATATCTCAAGGCCACTAATACCAAACCTGAGATCCTTCCTCTAACATGAAATGTGATATCCAACTCCTTCCCCTTCCAAACCTGAGAGCCTTCCTATAGCATGAGATATGATATCCAAGTCCTTCCCATTCCAATCCTGAGACCCTTCCTAGAAACATGAAATGTGATATCCTACTCCTTCCCATTCCAACCTGGGACCCTTCCTATATCATGAGATGGGATATCTCAATGCTTCTAATACCAAACCCGAGACCCTTCCTATAACATGAGATGGGAATATCCAACTCCTTCCCATTCCAATCCTGAGACCCTTCCGATAGCAGAGATGTGATATCTCAATGCTTATACCAAACCTGAGATCCTTCCTATAACATGAGATGTGATATCCAACTCCTTCCCATTCCAATCCTGAGACACTTCCTATAGCATGGGATGTGATATCTCACTGCTTATACCAAACCTGAGACCCTTCCTATAGAATGAGATGTGATATCCAACTCCTTCCCATTCCAATCCTGAGACCCTCCCTATAGCATGAGATGTGATATCTCAATGCTTCTAATATCAAACTTGAGACCCTCCCTATAGCATGAGATGTGATACCCAAGTCCTTCCCATTCCAATCCTGAGACACTTCCTATAGCATGAGATGTGATATCTCAATGCTTCTAATACCAAACCTGAGACTCTTCCTATAACATGAGATGGGATATCCAACTCCTTCCCATTCCAATCC
The DNA here is from genome assembly GCF_040938575.1 of Ambystoma mexicanum. Lineage (NCBI taxonomy): Eukaryota > Metazoa > Chordata > Amphibia > Caudata > Ambystomatidae > Ambystoma > Ambystoma mexicanum. The sequence goes on from NC_090923.1 coordinate 1,511,383,003, forward strand.
TGAGACCCTTCCAATAGCAGAGATGTGATATCTCAATGCTTATACCAAACCTAAGACCCTTCCTATGGCATGAGATGTGATATCCAACTCCTTCCCATTCCAATCCCGAGACCCTTCCTATAACATGAGATGTGATATCTCGATGCTTATACCAAATCTGAGACCCTTCCTATAGCATGAGATGTGATATCCAACTCCTTCCCATTCCAATCCTGAGGCCCTTCCTATAGCATGAGATGTGATGTCTCAATGCTTCTAATACCAAACCTGAGATCCTTCCTATAACATGAGATGTGATATCCAACTCCTTCCCATTCCAATCCTGAGACCCTTCCTATAGCATGAGATGTGATGTCTCAATGCTTCTAATACCAAACCTGAGAACCTTCCTACAGCATGCGATGTGATATCTCAATGCTTCTAATACCAAACCTGAGACCAGTCCTATAACATGAGATTGGATATCCAACTCCTTCCCCTTCCAAACCTGAGACCCTTCCTATAGCATGAGATGTGATATCCAACTTCTTCCCATTCCAATCCTGAGACCCTTCCTATAACATGAGATGTGATGTCTCAATGCTTCTAATACCAAACCTGAGATCTTTCCTATAACATGAGATGTAATATCCAACTCCTTCCCATTCCAATCCTGAGACCCTTCCTATAGCATGAGATGTGCTATCTCAATGCTTATACCAAACCTGAGAACCTTCCTAAAGCTTGAGATGTGATATCCAACTCCTTCCCATTCCAATCCAGAGACCCTTCCTTTAGCATGATATGTGATATCTCAATGCATCTAATACCAAACCTGAGATCCTTCCTCTAACATGAAATGTGATATCGAACTCCTTCCCTTTCCAAACCTGAGAGCCTACCTATAGCATGAGATGTGATATCCAAGTCCTTCCCATTCCAATCCTTAGACCCTTCCTACAGCATGCAATATGATATCTCAATGATTCTAATAACAAACCTGAGACCCGTCCTATAACATGAGATGTGATATCCAACTCCTTCCGGTTTCAAACCTGAGACCCTTCCTATAACATGAGATGTGATATCCAACTCCTTCCCGTTTCAAACCTGAGACCCTTCCTATAGCATATGTGATATCCAACTCCTTCCCATTCCAAACATGAGACCCTTCCTATAGCAAGAATGTAATATCCAACTCCTTCCCATTCCAATCCTGAGACCATTCCTATAGCATGAGATGTGATATCTCAATGCTTCTAATACCAAACCTGCGATCCTTCCTATGACATGAGATGTGATATCCAATTCCTCCCCATTCCAAACCTGAGAACCTTCCTACAGCATGCGATGTGATATCTCAATGCTTCTAATACCAAACCTGAGACCAGTCCTATAACATGAGATTGGATATCCAACTCCTTCCCCTTCCAAACCTGAGACCCTTCCTATAGCATGAGATGTGATATCCAACTTCTTCCCATTCCAATCCTGAGACCCTTTCTATAACATGAGATGTGATGTCTCAATGCTTCTAATACCAAACCTGAGATCTTTCCTATAACATGAGATGTGATATCCAACTCCTTCCCATTCCAATCCTGAGACCCTTCCTATAGCATGAGATGTGCTATCTCAATGCTTATACCAAACCTGAGACCCTTCCTAAAGCTTGAGATGTGATATCCAACTCCTTCCCATTCCAATCCTGAGACCCTTCCTATAACATGAAATGTGATATCCAACTCCTTCCCATTCCAACCTGAGACCCTTCCTATAGCATGAGATGGGATATCCAACTCCTTCCAAATCCAATACTGATACCCTTCCAATGGCATGAGATGTGATATCCCAATGCTTCTACCAAACCTGAGAACCATACTATGGCATGAGATGTGATATCAAACTCCTTCCCATTCCAATCCTGAGACTCTTCCTATAGCTTGAGATGTGATATCCGAAATCCTTCCCATTCCAATTCTGAGACCCTTCCTATACCATGAGACTTGATATCTCAATGCTTCTAATACCAAACCTGAGACCCGTCCTATAACATGAGATGTGATATCCAAATCTTTCCCCTTCCAAACCTTAGACCCTTCCTTTATCATGAGATGTGATATCCAACTCCTTCCCATTCCAATCCTGAGACCCTTACGATATCATGAGATTTGTTATCTCAATGCTTCTAATATCAAAATTGAGACCCGCCTATAACATGAGATGTGATATCCAAATCTTTCCCCTTCCAAACCTTAGACCCTTCCTTTATCATGAGATGGGATATCCAACTCCTTCCCATTCCAATCCTGAGACCCTTCCGATAGCAGAGATGTGATATCTCAATGCTTATACCAATCCTGAGACCCTTCCTATGGCCTGAGATGTCATATACAACTCCTTCCCAATCCAATCCTGAGACCCTTCCTATAGCATGAGATGTGATATCTCAATGCTTATACCAAATCTGAGACCCTTCCTATAGCTTGAGATGTGATATCCAACTCCTTCCCATTCCAATCCTGAGACCCTTCCTATAGCATGAGATGTGATGTCTCAATGCTTCTAATACCAAACCTGAGATCTTTCCTATAACATGAGATGTGATATCCAACTCCTTCCCATTCCAATCCTGAGACCCTTCCTATAGCATGAGATGTGCTATCTCAATGCTTATACCAAACCTGAGACCCTTCCTAAAGCTTGAGATGTGATATCCAACTCCTTCCCATTCCAATACTGAGACCCTTCCTATAACATGAAATGTGATATCCAACTCCTTCCCATTCCAACCTGAGACCCTTCCTATAGCATGAGATGGGATATCCAACTCCTTCCAAATCCAATACTGATACCCTTCCAATGGCATGAGATGTGATATCCCAATGCTTCTACCAAACCTGAGAACCATACTATGGCATGAGATGTGATATCAAACTCCTTCCCATTCCAATCCTGAGACTCTTCCTATAGCTTGAGATGTGATATCCGAAATCCTTCCCATTCCAATTCTGAGACCCTTCCTATACCATGAGACTTGATATCTCAATGCTTCTAATACCAAACCTGAGACCCGTCCTATAACATGAGATGTGATATCCAAATCTTTCCCCTTCCAAACCTTAGACCCTTCCTTTATCATGAGATGTGATATCCAACTCCTTCCCATTCCAATCCTGAGACCCTTACGATATCATGAGATTTGTTATCTCAATGCTTCTAATATCAAAATTGAGACCCGCCTATAACATGAGATGTGATATCCAAATCTTTCCCCTTCCAAACCTTAGACCCTTCCTTTATCATGAGATGGGATATCCAACTCCTTCCCATTCCAATCCTGAGACCCTTCCGATAGCAGAGATGTGATATCTCAATGCTTATACCAATCCTGAGACCCTTCCTATGGCCTGAGATGTCATATACAACTCCTTCCCAATCCAATCCTGAGACCCTTCCTATAGCATGAGATGTGATATCTCAATGCTTATACCAAATCTGAGACCCTTCCTATAGCTTGAGATGTGATATCCAACTCCTTCCCATTCCAATCCTGAGACCCTTCCTATAGCATGAGATGTGATGTCTCAATGCTTCTAATACCAAACCTGAGATCCTTCCTATAACATGAGATGTGATATCCAACTCCTTCCCATTCCAATCCTGAGACCCTTCCTATAGCATGAGATGTGATGTCTCAATGCTTCTAATACCAAACCTGAGAACCTTCCTACAGCATGCGATGTGATATCTCAATGCTTCTAATACCAAACCTGAGACCAGTCCTATAACATGAGATTGGATATCCAACTCCTTCCCCTTCCAAACCTGAGACCCTTCCTATAGCATGAGATGTGATATCCAACTTCTTCCCATTCCAATCCTGAGACCCTTCCTATAACATGAGATGTGATGTCTCAATGCTTCTAATACCAAACCTGAGAACTTTCCTATAACATGAGATGTAATATCCAACTCCTTCCCATTCCAATCCTGAGACCCTTCCTATAGCATGAGATGTGCTATCTCAATGCTTATACCAAACCTGAGACCCTTCCTAAAGCTTGAGATGTGATATCTCAATGCTTCTAATATCAAACTTGAGACCCTCCCTATAGCATGAGATGTGATACCCAAGTCCTTCCCATTCCAATCCTGAGACACTTCCTATAGCATGAGATGTGATACCTCAATGCTTCTAATATCAAACTTGAGACCCTCCCTATAGCATGAGATGTGATACCCAAGTCCTTCCCATTCCAATCCTGAGACACTTCCTATAGCATGAGATGTGATATCTCAATGCTTCTAATACCAAACCTGAGATCTTTCCTATAACATGAGATGTAATATCCAACTCCTTCCCATTCCAATCCTGAGACCCTTCCTATAGCATGAGATGTGCTATCTCAATGCTTATACCAAACCTGAGACCCTTCCTAAAGCTTGAGATGTGATATCCAACTCCTTCCCATTCCAATCCTGAGACCCTTCCTATAGCATGAGATGTGATATCTCAATGCTTCTAATATCAAACTTGAGACCCTCCCTATAGCATGAGATGTGATACCCAAGTCCTTCCCATTCCAATCCTGAGACACTTCCTATAGCATGAGATGTGATATCTCAATGCTTATACCAAACCTGAGACCCTTCCTATAGCATGAGATGTGATATCCAACTCCTTCCCATTCCAATCCTGAGACCCTTCCTATAACATGAGATGTGATGTCTCAATGCTTCTAATACCAAACCTGAGATCTTTCCTATAACATGAGATGTAATATCCAACTCCTTCCCATTCCAATCCTGAGACCCTTCCTATAGCATGAGATGTGCTATCTCAATGCTTATACCAAACCTGAGACCCTTCCTAAAGCTTGAGATGTGATATCCAACTCCTTCCCATTCCAATCCTGAGACCCCTTCTATAGCATGAGATGTGATATCTCAATGCTTCTAATATCAAACTTGAGACCCTCCCTATAGCATGAGATGTGATACCCAAGTCCTTCCCATTCCAATCCTGAGACACTTCCTATAGCATGAGATGTGATATCTCAATGCTTATACCAAACCTGAGACCCTTCCTATAGCATGAGATGTGATATCCAACTCCTTCCCATTCCAATCCTGAGACCCTTCCTATAGCATGAGATGTGCTATCTCAATGCTTATACCAAACCTGAGACCCTTCCTAAAGCTTGAGATGTGATATCCAACTCCTTCCCATTCCAATCCTGAGACCCTTCCTATAGCATGATATGTGATATCTCAAGGCCTCTAATACCAAACCTGAGATCCTTCCTCTAACATGAAATGTGATATCCAACTCCTTCCCCTTCCAAACCTGAGAGCCTTCCTATAGCATGAGATATGATATCCAAGTCCTTCCCATTCCAATCCTGAGACCCTTCCTATAACATGAAATGTGATATCCAACTCCTTCCCATTCCAACCTGAGACCCTTCCTATAGCATGAGATGGGATATCCAACTCCTTCCAAATCCAATACTGATACCCTTCCAATAGCATGAGATGTGATATCCCAATGCTTCTACCAAACCTGAGACCCATACTATGGCATGAGATGTGATATCAAACTCCTTCCTATTCCAATCTTGAGACTCTTCCTATAGCTTGAGATGTGATATCCAACTCCTTCCCATTCCAATCCTGAGACCCTTCCGATATCATGAGATTTGTTATCTCAATGCTTCTAATATCAAACTTGAGACCCTCCCTATAGCATGAGATGTGACATCCAAGTCCTCCCCATTCCAATCCTGAGACCCTTCCTATAGCATGAGATGTGATATCTCAATGCTTCTAATACCAAACTGAGACCCTTCCTATAACATGAGATGGGATATCCAACTCCTTCCCATTCCAATCCTGAGACCCTTCCGATAGCAGAGATGTCATATCTCAATGCTTATACCAATCCTGAGACCCTTCCTATGGCCTGAGATGTCATATACAACTCCTTCCCATTCCAATCCTGAGACCCTTCCTATAGCATGAGATGTGATATCTCAATGCTTATACCAAATCCGAGACCCTTCCTATAGCATGAGATGTGATATCCAACTCCTTCCCATTCCAATCCTGAGACCCTTCCTATAGCATGAGATGTGATGTCTCAATGCTTCTAATACCAAACCTGAGATCCTTCCTATAACATGAGATGTGATATCCAACCCCTTCCCATTCCAATCCTGAGACCCTTATGATAGCATGAGATGTGATATCTCAATGCCTCTAATACCAAACCTGAGATACTTCTGATAGCATGAGATGTGATATCTCAATGCTTCTAGTACCAAACCTGAGATCCTTCCTATAACATGAGATGTGATTTCCAAATCCTTCCACTTCCAAACCTATGACCCTCCCTTTAGCATGAGATGTGATATCCAACTCCTTCCCATTCCAATCCTGAGACCCTTCTGATAGCATGAGATGTGATATTTCAATGCCTCTAATACCAAACCTGAGATCCTACCTCTAACATGAAATGTGATATCCATCTCCTTCCCTTTCCAAACCTGAGACCCTGCCTATAGCATGAGATGTGATATCAAAAGTCCTTCCCATTCCAATCCTGAGACCCTTCATATAGCATGTGATGTGATATCTCAATGCTTATACCAAACCTGAGACCCTTCCTATGGCATGAGATGTCATATACAACTCCTTCCCATTCCAATCCTGAGACCCTTCCTATAACATGAGATGTGATATCTCAATGCTTATACCAAACCTGAGACCCTTCCTATAGCATGAGATGTGATATCCAACTTCTTCCCATTCCAATCCTGAGACCCTTCCTATAACATGAGATGTGATGTCTCAATGCTTCTAATACCAAATCTGAGACCCTTCCTATAACATGAGATGGGATATCCAACTCCTTCCCATTCCAATCCTAAGACCCTTCCGATAGCAGAGATGTGATATCTCAATGCTTATACCAAACCTGAGACCCTTCCTATGGCCTGAGATGTCATATACAACTCCTTCCCATTCCAATCCTGAGACCGTTCCTATAGCATGAGATGTGATGTCTCAATGCTTCTAATACCAAACCTGAGATCCTTCCTATAACATGAGATGTGATATCCAACTCCTTCCCATTCCAATCCTGAGACCCTTATGATAGCATGAGATGTGATATCTCAATGCCTCTAATACCAAACCTGAGATACTTCCGATAGCATGAGATGTGATATCTCAATGCTTCTAATACCAAACCTGAGATCCTTCCTATAACATGAGATGTGATTTCCAAATCCTTCCCCTTCCAAACCTGAGACCCTCCCTTTAGCATGAGATATGATATCCAACTCCTTCCCATTCCAATCCTGAGACCCTTCCGATAGCAGAGATGTGATATCTCAATGCTTATACCAAACCTGAGACCCTTCCTATGACATGAGATGTGATATCTCAATGCTTATACCAAACCTGAGACCCTTCCTATAGCATGAGATGTGATATACAACTCCTGCCCATTCCAATCCTGAGACCCTTCCTATAGCATGAGATGTGATATCTCAATGCTTATACCAAACCTGAGACCCTTCCTATAGCATGAGATGTGATATCCAACTTCTTCCCATTCCAATCCTGAGACCCTTCCTATAACATGAGATGTGATATCCAACTCCTTCCCATTCCAATCCTGAGACCCTTATTATAGCATGAGATGTGATATCACAATGCTTATACCAAACCTGAGACCGTTCCTATAGCTTGAGATGTGATATCCAACTCCTTCCCATTCCAATCCTGAGACCCTTCCTATAGCATGAGATGTGATATCTCAAGACCTCTAATACCAAACCTGAGATCGTTCCTCTAACATGAAATGTGATATCCAACTCCTTCCCCTTCCAAACCTGAGAGCCTTCCTATAGCATGAGATATGATAGCCAAGTCCTTCCAATTCCAATCCTGAGACCCTTCCTATAACATGAAATGTGATATCCAACTCCTTCCCATTCCAACCTGAGACCCTTCCTATAGCATGAGATGGGATATCTCAATGCTTCTAATACCAAACCTGAGACTCTTCCTATAACATGAGATGGGATATCCAACTCCTTCCCATTCCAATCCTGAGACCCTTCCGATAGCAGAGATGTGATATCTCAATGCTTATACCAAACCTGAGACCCTTCCTATGGCCTGAGATGTGATATCCAACTGCTTCCCATTCCAATCCTGAGACCCTTCCTATAGCATGAGATGTGATATCTCAATGCTTATACCAAATCTGAGACCCTTCCTATAGCATGAGATGTGATATCCAACTCCTTCCCATTCCAATCCTGAGACCCTTCCTATAGCATGAGATGTGATGTCTCAATGCTTCTAATACCAAACCTGAGATCCTTCCTATAACATGAGATGTGATATCCAACTCCTTCCGATTCCAATCCTGAGATCCTTATGATAGCATGAGATGTGATATCTCAATGCTTCTAATACCAAACCTGAGATCCTTCCTATAACATGAGATGTGATTTCCAAATCCTTCCCCTTCCAAACCTGAGACCCTGTCTATAGCATGAGATGTCATATACAACTCCTTCCCATTCCAATCCTGAGACCCTTCCTATAGCACGAGATGTGATATCTCAATGCTTATACCAAACCTGAGACCCTTCCTATAGCATGAGATGTGATATCCAACTCCTTCCCATTCCAATCCTGAGACCCTTCCTATAGCATGAGATGTGATATCCAACTCCTTCCCATTCCAATCCTGAGACCCTTCCTATAGCCTGAGATGTGATATCTCAATGCCTCTAATACCAAACCTGAGATCCTTCCTCTAACATGAAATGTGATATCCAACTCCTTCCCTTTCCAAACCTGAGAGCCTATCTATAGCATGAGATGTGATATCCAAGTCCTTCCCATTCCAATCCTGAGACACTTCCGATAGCAGAGATGTGATATCTCAATGCTTATACCAAACCTGAGACCCTTCCTATAACATGAGATGTGATATCCAACTCCTTCCCGTTCCAAACCTGAGACCCTTCCTTTAGCATGAGATGTGATATCCAGCTCCTTCCCATTCCAATCCTGAGACACTTCCGATAGCATGAGATGTGATATCTCAATGCTTCTAATATCAAAACTGAGACCCTCCCTATAGCATGATATGTGATATCTAAGTCCTTCCCATTCCAATCCTGAGACCCTTCCTATAGCATGAGATGTGATATCTCAATGCTTCTACCAAACCTGAGACCCTTCCTTTAGCATGAGATGTGATAACCAACTCCTTCCCATTCCAATCCTGAGACCCTTCCTATAGCATGAGATGTGATATCTCAATACTTCTAATACCAAACCTGAGATCCTTCCGATAACATGAGATGTGATATCCAAATCCTTCCCCTTCCAAACCTGAGACCCTCCCTTTAGCATGAGATGTGATATCCAACTCCTTCCCATTCCAATCCTGAGACCCTTCTGATAGCATGAGATGTGATATCTCAATGCTTCTATACCAAACCTGAGATCCTTCCGATAGCATGAGATGTGATATCTCAATGCTTCTAATAGCAAACCTGAGATCCTCTCTATAACATGAGATGTGATATCCAAATCCTTCCCCTTCCAAACCTGAGACCCTCCCTTTAGCATGAGATGTGATATCCAACTCCTTCCCATTCCAATCCTGAGACTCTTCTGATAGCATGAGATGTGATATCTCAATGCCTCTAATACCAAACCTGAGATCCTACCTCTAACATGAAATGTGATATCCAACTCTTTCCCCTTCCAAACCTGAGAGCCTTCCTATAGCATGAGATGTGATATCCAAGTCCTTCCCATTCCAATCCTGAGACCCTTCCTATAACATGAGATGTGATATCCAACTCCTTCCCATTCCAACCTGAGACCCTTCCTATAGCATGAGATGGGATATCCAACTCCTTCCAAATCCAATCCTGATACCCTTTCGATAGCATGAGATGTGATATCCCAATGCTTCTACCAAACCTGAGACCCATACTATGGCATGAGATGTGATATCAAACTCCTTCCCCTTCCAAACCTTAGACCCTTCCTTTATCATGAGATGTGATATCCAACTCCTTCCCATTCCATCCCTGAGACCCTTCCGATATCATGAGATGTGATATCTCAATGCTTCTAATATCAAACTTGAGACCCTCCCTATAGCATGAGATGTGATATCCAAGTCCTTCCCATTCCAATCCTGAGACCCTTCCTATAGCATGAGATGTGATATCTCAATGCTTCTAATACCAAACCTGAGACCCTTCCTATAACATGAGATGGGAATATCCAACTCCTTCCCATTCCAATCCTGAGACCCTTCCGATAGCAGAGATGTGATATCTCAATGTTTCTAATATCAAACTTGAGACCCTCCCTATAGCATGAGATGTGATATCCAAGTCCTTCCGATTCCAATCCTGAGACACTTCCTATAGCATGAGATGTGATATCTCAATGCCTCTAATACCAAACCTGAGATACTTCCGATAGCATGAGATGTGATATCTCAATGCTTCTAATACCAAACCTGAGATCCTTCCTATAACATGAGATGTGATTTCCAAATCCTTCCCCTTCCAAACCTGAGACCCTCCCTTTAGCATGAGATATGATATCCAACTCCTTCCCATTCCAATCCTGAGACCCTTCCGATAGCAGAGATGTGATATCTCAATGCTTATACCAAACCTGAGACCCTTCCTATGACATGAGATGTGATATCTCAATGCTTATACCAAACCTGAGACCCTTCCTATAGCATGAGATGTGATATACAACTCCTGCCCATTCCAATCCTGAGACCCTTCCTATAGCATGAGATGTGATATCTCAATGCTTATACCAAACCTGAGACCCTTCCTATAGCATGAGATGTGATATCCAACTTCTTCCCATTCCAATCCTGAGACCCTTCCTATAACATGAGATGTGATATCCAACTCCTTCCCATTCCAATCCTGAGACCCTTATTATAGCATGAGATGTGATATCACAATGCTTATACCAAACCTGAGACCGTTCCTATAGCTTGAGATGTGATATCCAACTCCTTCCCATTCCAATCCTGAGACCCTTCCTATAGCATGAGATGTGATATCTCAAGACCTCTAATACCAAACCTGAGATCGTTCCTCTAACATGAAATGTGATATCCAACTCCTTCCCCTTCCAAACCTGAGAGCCTTCCTATAGCATGAGATATGATAGCCAAGTCCTTCCAATTCCAATCCTGAGACCCTTCCTATAACATGAAATGTGATATCCAACTCCTTCCCATTCCAACCTGAGACCCTTCCTATAGCATGAGATGGGATATCTCAATGCTTCTAATACCAAACCTGAGACTCTTCCTATAACATGAGATGGGATATCCAACTCCTTCCCATTCCAATCCTGAGACCCTTCCGATAGCAGAGATGTGATATCTCAATGCTTATACCAAACCTGAGACCCTTCCTATGGCCTGAGATGTGATATCCAACTGCTTCCCATTCCAATCCTGAGACCCTTCCTATAGCATGAGATGTGATATCTCAATGCTTATACCAAATCTGAGACCCTTCCTATAGCATGAGATGTGATATCCAACTCCTTCCCATTCCAATCCTGAGACCCTTCCTATAGCATGAGATGTGATGTCTCAATGCTTCTAATACCAAACCTGAGATCCTTCCTATAACATGAGATGTGATATCCAACTCCTTCCGATTCCAATCCTGAGATCCTTATGATAGCATGAGATGTGATATCTCAATGCTTCTAATACCAAACCTGAGATCCTTCCTATAACATGAGATGTGATTTCCAAATCCTTCCCCTTCCAAACCTGAGACCCTGTCTATAGCATGAGATGTCATATACAACTCCTTCCCATTCCAATCCTGAGACCCTTCCTATAGCACGAGATGTGATATCTCAATGCTTATACCAAACCTGAGACCCTTCCTATAGCATGAGATGTGATATCCAACTCCTTCCCATTCCAATCCTGAGACCCTTCCTATAGCATGAGATGTGATATCCAACTCCTTCCCATTCCAATCCTGAGACCCTTCCTATAGCCTGAGATGTGATATCTCAATGCCTCTAATACCAAACCTGAGATCCTTCCTCTAACATGAAATGTGATATCCAACTCCTTCCCTTTCCAAACCTGAGAGCCTATCTATAGCATGAGATGTGATATCCAAGTCCTTCCCATTCCAATCCTGAGACACTTCCGATAGCAGAGATGTGATATCTCAATGCTTATACCAAACCTGAGACCCTTCCTATAACATGAGATGTGATATCCAACTCCTTCCCGTTCCAAACCTGAGACCCTTCCTTTAGCATGAGATGTGATATCCAGCTCCTTCCCATTCCAATCCTGAGACACTTCCGATAGCATGAGATGTGATATCTCAATGCTTCTAATATCAAAACTGAGACCCTCCCTATAGCATGATATGTGATATCTAAGTCCTTCCCATTCCAATCCTGAGACCCTTCCTATAGCATGAGATGTGATATCTCAATGCTTCTACCAAACCTGAGACCCTTCCTTTAGCATGAGATGTGATAACCAACTCCTTCCCATTCCAATCCTGAGACCCTTCCTATAGCATGAGATGTGATATCTCAATACTTCTAATACCAAACCTGAGATCCTTCCGATAACATGAGATGTGATATCCAAATCCTTCCCCTTCCAAACCTGAGACCCTCCCTTTAGCATGAGATGTGATATCCAACTCCTTCCCATTCCAATCCTGAGACCCTTCTGATAGCATGAGATGTGATATCTCAATGCTTCTATACCAAACCTGAGATCCTTCCGATAGCATGAGATGTGATATCTCAATGCTTCTAATAGCAAACCTGAGATCCTCTCTATAACATGAGATGTGATATCCAAATCCTTCCCCTTCCAAACCTGAGACCCTCCCTTTAGCATGAGATGTGATATCCAACTCCTTCCCATTCCAATCCTGAGACTCTTCTGATAGCATGAGATGTGATATCTCAATGCCTCTAATACCAAACCTGAGATCCTACCTCTAACATGAAATGTGATATCCAACTCTTTCCCCTTCCAAACCTGAGAGCCTTCCTATAGCATGAGATGTGATATCCAAGTCCTTCCCATTCCAATCCTGAGACCCTTCCTATAACATGAGATGTGATATCCAACTCCTTCCCATTCCAACCTGAGACCCTTCCTATAGCATGAGATGGGATATCCAACTCCTTCCAAATCCAATCCTGATACCCTTTCGATAGCATGAGATGTGATATCCCAATGCTTCTACCAAACCTGAGACCCATACTATGGCATGAGATGTGATATCAAACTCCTTCCCCTTCCAAACCTTAGACCCTTCCTTTATCATGAGATGTGATATCCAACTCCTTCCCATTCCATCCCTGAGACCCTTCCGATATCATGAGATGTGATATCTCAATGCTTCTAATATCAAACTTGAGACCCTCCCTATAGCATGAGATGTGATATCCAAGTCCTTCCCATTCCAATCCTGAGACCCTTCCTATAGCATGAGATGTGATATCTCAATGCTTCTAATACCAAACCTGAGACCCTTCCTATAACATGAGATGGGAATATCCAACTCCTTCCCATTCCAATCCTGAGACCCTTCCGATAGCAGAGATGTGATATCTCAATGTTTCTAATATCAAACTTGAGACCCTCCCTATAGCATGAGATGTGATATCCAAGTCCTTCCGATTCCAATCCTGAGACACTTCCTATAGCATGAGATGTGATATCTCAATGCTTCTAATACCAAACCTGAGACTCTTCCTATAACATGAGATGGGATATCCAACTCCTTCCCATTCCAATCCTGAGACCCTTCCGATAGCATGAGATGTGAGGTCTCAATGCTTCTAATACCAAACCTGAGATCCTTCCTATAACATGAGATGTGATATCCAACTCCTTCCCATTCCAATCCTGAGACCCTTCCTATAGCATGAGATGTGATATCTCAATGCTTATACCAAACCTGAGACCCTTCCTATAGCATGAGATGTGATATCCAACTCCTTCCTATTCCAATCCTGAGACCCTTCCTATAGCATGAGATGTGATATCTCAATGCCTCTAATACCAAACCTGAGATCCTTCCTCTAACATGAAATGTGATATCGAACTCCTTCCCTTTCCAAACCTGAGAGCCTACCTATAGCATGAGATGTGATATCCAAGTCCTTCCCATTCCAATCCTTAGACCCTTCCTACAGCATGCAATATGATATCTCAATGATTCTAATAACAAACCTGAGACCCGTCCTATAACATGAGATGGGATATCCAACACCTTCCCATTCCAATCCTGAGACACTTCCGATAGCAGAGATGTGATATCTCAATGCTTATACCAAACCTGAGATCCTTCCTATAACATGAGATGTGATATCCAACTCCTTCCCGTTTCAAACCTGAGACCCTTCCTATAGCATATGTGATATCCAACTCCTTCCCATTCCAAACAAGAGACCCTTCCTATAGCAAGAATGTAATATCCAACTCCTTCCCATTCCAATCCTGAGACCATTCCTATAGCATGAGATGTGATATCTCAATGCTTCTAATACCAAACCTGAGATCCTTCCTATGACATGAGATGTGATATCCAATTCCTCCCCATTCCAAACCTGAGAACCTTCCTACAGCATGCGATGTGATATCTCAATGCTTCTAATACCAAACCTGAGACCAGTCCTATAACATGAGATTGGATATCCAACTCCTTCCCCTTCCAAACCTGAGACCCTTCCTATAGCATGAGATGTGATATCCAACTTCTTCCCATTCCAATCCTGAGACCCTTCCTATAACATGAGATGTGATGTCTCAATGCTTCTAATATCAAACTTGAGACCCTCCCTATAGCATGAGATGTGACATCCAAGTCCTCCCCATTCCAATCCTGAGACCCTTCCTATAGCATGAGATGTGATATCTCAATGCTTCTAATACCAAACCTGAGACCCTTCCTATAACATGAGATGGGATATCCAATTCCTTCCCATTCCAATCCTGAGACCCTTCCGATAGCAGAGATGTGATATCTCAATGCTTATACCAATCCTGAGACCCTTCCTATGGCCTGAGATGTCATATACAACTCCATCCCAATCCAATCCTGAGACCCTTCCTATAGCATGAGATGTGATATCTCAATGCTTATACCAAATCTGAGACCCTTCCTATAGCATGAGATGGGATATCCAACTCCTTCCAAATCCAATACTGATACCCTTCCAATAGCATGAGATGTGATATCCCAATGCTTCTACCAAACCTGAGACCCATACTATAGCATGAGATGGGATATCCAACTCCTTCCAAATCCAATACTGATACCCTTCCAATAGCATGTGATGTGATATCCCAAGGCTTCTACCAAACCTGAGACCCATACTATGGCATGAGATGTGATATCAAACTCATTCCCATTCCAATCCTGAGACTCTTCCTATAGCTTGAGATGTGATATCCAACTCCTTCCCATTCCAATTCTGAGACCCTTCCTATGCCATGAGACTTGATATCTCAATGCTTCTAATACCGAACCTGAGACCCTCCCTCTAGCATGAGATGTGACATCCAAGTCCTCCCCATTCCAATCCTGAGACCCTTCCTATAGCATGAGATGTGATATCTCAATGCTTCTAATACCAAACCTGAGACCCTTCCTATAACATGAGATGTGATTTCCAAATCCTTCCCCTTCCAAACCTGAGACCCTCCCTTTAGCATGAGATGTGATATACAACTCCTTCCCATTCCAATCCTGAGACCCTTCTGATAGCATGAGATGTGATATCTCAATGCCTCTAATACCAAACCTGAGATCCTATCTCTAACATGAAATTTGATATCCACCTCCTTCCCTTTCGAAACCTGAGACCCTGCCTATAGCATGAGATGTGATATCCAAGTCCTTCCCATTCCAATCCTGAGACCCTTCCTATAGCATGTGATGTGATATCTCAATGCTTATTCCAAACCTGAGACCCTTCCTATGGCATGAGATGTCATATACAACTCCTTCCCATTCCAATCCTGAGACCCTTCCTATAGCATGAGATGTGATATCTCAATGCATATACCAAACCTGAGACCCTTCCTATAGCATGAGATGTGATATCCAACTTCTTCCCATTCCAATCCTGAGACCCTTCCTATAACATGAGATGTGATGTCTCAATGCTTCTAATACCAAACCTGAGATATTTCCTATAATATGAGATGTGATATCCAACTCCTTCCCATTCCAATCCTGAGACCCTTCCTATAGCATGAGATGTGATATCTCAATGCTTATACCAAACCTGAGACCCTTCCTATAGCTTGAGATGTGATATCCAACTCCTTCCCATTCCAATCCAGAGACCCTTCCTATAGCATGAGATGTGATATCTCAAGGCCTCTAATACCAAACCTGAGATCCTTCCTCTAACATGAAATGTGATATCCAACTCCTTCCCCTTCCAAACCTGAGAGCCTTCCTATAGCATGAGATATGATATCCAAGTCCTTCCCATTCCAATCCTGAGACCCTTTCTATAACATGAAATGTGATATCCAACTCCTTCCCATTACAACCTGAGACCCTTCCTATAGCATGAGATGGGATATCCAACTCCTTCCAAATCCAATACTGATACCCTTCCGATAGCATGAGATGTGATATCCCAATGCTTCTACCAAACCTGAGACCCATACTATGGCATGAGATGTGATATCAAACTCCTTCCCATTCCAATCCTGAGACCCTTCCTATAGCTTGAGGTGTGATATCCAACACCTTCCCATTCCAATTCTGAGACCCTTCTTATACCATGAGACTTGATATCTCAATGCTTCTAATACCAAACCTGAGACCCGTCCTATAACATGAGATGTGATATCCAAATCCTTCCCCTTCCAAACCTCAGACCCTTCCTTTATCATGAGATGTGATATCCAACTCCTTCCCATTCCAATCCTGAGACCCTTCCGATATCATGAGATTTGTTATCTCAATGCTTCTAATATCAAACTTGAGACCCTCCCTATAGCATGAGATGTGACATCCAAGTCCTTCCCATTCCAATCCTGAGACCCTTCCTATAGCATGAGATGTGATATCTCTATGCTTCTAATACCAAACCTGAGACCCTTCCTATAACATGAGATGGGATATCCAACTCCTTCCCATTCCAATCCTGAGACCCTTCTGATAGCAGAGATGTGATATCTCAATGCTTATACCAAATCTGAGACCCTTCCTATAGCATGAGATGTGATATCCAATTCCTTCCCATTCCAATCCTGAGACCCTTCCTATAGCATGAGATGTGATATCTCAATGCTTATACCAAACCTGAGAGCCTACCTATAGCATGAGATGTGATATCCAAGTCCATCCCATTCCAATCCTTAGACCCTTCCGATAGCAGAGATGTGATATCTCAATGCTTATACCAAATCTGAGACCCTTCCTATAGCATGAGATGTGATATCCAATTCCTTCCCATTCCAATCCTGAGACCCTTCCTATAGCATGAGATGTGATATCTCAATGCTTATACCAAACCTGAGAGCCTACCTATAGCATGAGATGTGATATCTAAGTCCATCCCATTCCAATCCTTAGACCCTTCCTACAGCATGCGATGTGATATCTCAATGATTCTAATACCAAACCAGAGACTCGTCCTATAACATGAGATGGGATATCCAACTCCTTCCCATTCCAATCCTGAGCCACTTCCGATAGCAGAGATGTGATATCTCAATGTTTATACCAAACCTGAGACCCTTCCTATAACATGAGATGTGATATCCAACTCCTTCCCGTTCCAAACCTGAGACACTAACTATAGCATATGTGATATCCAACTCCTTCCCATTCCAAACATGAGACTCTTCCTAAAGCAAGAAAGTAATATCCAACTCCTACCCATTCCAATCCTGAGACCCTTCCTATAGCAAGAGATGTGATATCCAAATCCTTCCAATTCCAATCCTGAGACCCTTCCTATAACATGAGATGTGATATCCAACTCCTTCCCATTCCAACCTGAGACCCTTCCGATAGCAGAGATGTGACATCTCAATGCTTATACCAAACCTGAGACCCTTCCTATAGCATGAGAAGGGATATCCAACTCCTTCCCAATCCAATCCTGAGACCCTTCCGATAGCAGAGACGTGATATCTCAATGCTTCTACCAAACCTGAGACCCTTCCTTTAGCATGAGATGTGATATCCAAATCCTTCACATTCCAATCCTGAGACCCCTCCTATAGCATGAGAAGGGATATCTCAATGCTTCTAATACCAAACCTGAGATCCTTCCTATAACATGAGATGTGATATCCAATTCCTTCCCATTCCAATCCTGAGACCCTTCCGATAGCAGAGATGTGATATCTCAATGCTTATACCAAACCTGATACCCTTCCTATGGCCTGAGATGTCATATACAACTCCTTCCCATTCCAATCCTGAGACCCTTCCTATAGCATGAGATGTGATATCTCAATGCTTATACCAAATCTGAGACCCTTCCTATAACATGAGATGTGATATCCAACTCCTTCCCATTCCAACCTGAGACACTTCCTATAGCATGAGAAGGGATATCCAACTCCTTCCCAATCCAATCCTGAGACCCTTCCGATAGCAGAGATGTGATATCTCAATGCTTATACCAAACCTGAGATCCTTCCTATGACATGAGATGTGATATCCAATTCCTCCCCATTCCAAACCTGAGAACCTTCCTACAGCATGCAATGTGATATCTCAATGCTTCTAATACCAAACCTGAGACCAGTCCTATAACATGAGATTGGATATCCAACTCCTTCCCCTTCCAAACCTGAGACCCTTCCTATAGCATGAGATGTGATATCCAACTTCTTCCCATTCCAATCCTGAGACCCTTCCTATAACATGAGATGTGATGTCTCAATGCTTCTAATACCAAACCTGAGATCTTTCCTATAACATGAGATGTGATATCCAACTCCTTCCCATTCCAATCCTGAGACCCTTCCTATAGCATGAGATGTGCTATCTCAATGCTTATACCAAACCTGAGACCCTTCCTAAAGCTTGAGATGTGATATCCAACTCCTTCCCATTCCAATCCTGAGACCCTTCCTATAACATGAAATGTGATATCCAACTCCTTCCAATTCCAACCTGAGACCCTTCCTATAGCATGAGATGGGATATCCAACTCCTTCCAAATCTAATACTGATACCCTTCCAATAGCATGAGATGTGATATCCCAATGCTTCTACCAAACCTGAGAACCATACTATGGCATGAGATGTGATATCAAACTCCTTCCCATTCCAATCCTGAGACTCTTCCTATAGCTTGAGATGTGATATCCGAAATCCTTCCCATTCCAATTCTGAGACCCTTCCTATACCATGAGACTTGATATCTCAATGCTTCTAATACCAAACCTGAGACCCGTCCTATAACATGAGATGTGATATCCAAATCTTTCCCCTTCCAAACCTTAGACCCTTCCTTTATCATGAGATGTGATATCCAACTCCTTCCCATTCCAATCCTGAGACCCTTCCGATATCATGAGATTTGTTATCTCAATGCTTCTAATATCAAAATTGAGACCCGTCCTATAACATGAGATGTGATATCCAAATCTTTCTCCTTCCAAACCTTAGACCCTTCCTTTATCATGAGATGGGATATCCAACTCCTTCCCATTCCAATCCTGAGAGCCTTCCGATAGCAGAGATGTGATATCTCAATGCTTATACCAATCCTGAGACCCTTCCTATGGCCTGAGATGTCATATACAACTCCTTCCCAATCCAATCCTGAGACCCTTCCTATAGCATGAGATGTGATATCTCAATGCTTATACCAAATCTGAGACCCTTCCTATAGCATGAGATGTGATATCCAACTCCTTCCCATTCCAATCCTGAGACCCTTCCTATAGCATGAGATGTGATGTCTCAATGCTTCTAATACCAAACCTGAGATCCTTCCTATAACATGAGATGTGATATCCAACTCCTTCCCATTCCAATCCTGAGACCCTTCCTATAGCATGAGATGTGATGTCTCAATGCTTCTAATACCAAACCTGAGAACCTTCCTACAGCATGCGATGTGATATCTCAATGCTTCTAATACCAAACCTGAGACCAGTCCTATAACATGAGATTGGATATCCAACTCCTTCCCTTTCCAAACCTGAGACCCTTCCTATAGCATGAGATGTGATATCCAACTTCTTCCCATTCCAATCCTGAGACCCTTCCTATAACATGAGATGTGATGTCTCAATGCTTCTAATACCAAACCCAGGGCTTTAAGTGGGCCGGGGCCTGCCGGGGCTGGGCCCCGGCAGTCTCCAAAAAGTGGGACTGAGCCGGGGCCCTGCCGGGGCCCCCGTCCCACCACACGCAACATTGGCGGGATGCATTATCCCGTCGCGGCAGCAGCCGCGACGGGATATGCGCCTGCCATGAAGTCAGGCGATCTGACAGAAGTGGCAGCCAGCCACAGCAATGCTGTGGCTGGCTGCCACTTCTGTAAATCATAGTAACTGCCTCTGGTGACCTCTCGCGCGAGGGGTCACCAGAGGCAGTTACTGTCCCTTTGTTTCCCCAGGTCGCCGAGGCGTCTTTAACCCTCGGCGAACCTGGGGATTCCTTGATATTTTTCGAGGTTTATGAAAGATGGCTTGAAAAGTACACAATTCAAGCCATCTTTTATAAAGCTTTGCCGACGGACAATTTTGTCCGTAGTCAAAGCTTTATAAAAGATGGCTTGAATTGTGTACTTTCAAAGCCATCTTTTATAAAACCGAAATGTTTTTTTAAAAAAATGGCCTGAAAAGTAGGCAAACCGTAAGGTATGCACACACACACATATATGCATGTTATATATCTGTGTGCGTACCTTACTATGGTTTGTGTTCTTTGCAAGCCATCTTTTCTAAACATAAAAATACATATTTCTATGTTTAGAAAAGATGGCTTGCAAAGTACACAAACCATAGTAAGGTACGCACACAGATATATAACATGCATATATATGTGTGTGTGCATACCTTACGATTTGCGTACGTTTTAGGCCACGCCCCCCACAAGCCACGCCCCCAAATGAGGGCCCCCCCCTCGATTTCTTACCCCACTTAAAGCCCTGACCAAACCTGAGATCTTTCCTATAACATGAGATGTAATATCCAACTCCTTCCCATTCCAATCCTGAGACCCTTCCTATAGCATGAGATGTGCTATCTCAATGCTTATACCAAACCTGAGACCCTTCCTAAAGCTTGAGATGTGATATCCAACTCCTTCCCATTCCAATCCTGAGACCCTTCCTATAGCATGATATGTGATATCTCAAGGCCTCTAATACCAAACCTGAGATCCTTCCTCTAACATGAAATGTGATATCCAACTCCTTCCCCTTCCAAACCTGAGAGCCTTCCTATAGCATGAGATATGATATCCAAGTCCTTCCCATTCCAATCCTGAGACCCTTCCTATAACATGAAATGTGATATCCAACTCCTTCCCATTCCAACCTGAGACCCTTCCTATAGCATGAGATGGGATATCCAACTCCTTCCAAATCCAATACTGATACCCTTCCAATAGCATGAGATGTGATATCCCAATGCTTCTACCAAACCTGAGACCCATACTATGGCATGAGATGTGATATCAAAATCCTTCCCATTCCAATCTTGAGACTCTTCCTATAGCTTGAGATGTGATATCCAACTCCTTCCCATTCCAATCCTGAGACCCTTCCGATATCATGAGATTTGTTATCTCAATGCTTCTAATATCAAACTTGAGACCCTCCCTATAGCATGAGATGTGACATCCAAGTCCTCCCCATTCCAATCCTGAGACCCTTCCTATAGCATGAGATGTGATATCTCAATGCTTCTAATACCAAACCTGAGACCCTTCCTATAACATGAGATGGGATATCCAACTCCTTCCCATTCCAATCCTGAGACCCTTCCGATAGCAGAGATGTCATATCTCAATGCTTATACCAATCCTGAGACCCTTCCTATGGCCTGAGATGTCATATACAACTCCTTCCCAATCCAATCCTGAGACCCTTCCTATAGCATGAGATGTGATATCTCAATGCTTATACCAAATCTGAGACCCTTCCTATAGCATGAGATGTGATATCCAACTCCTTCCCATTCCAATCCTGAGACCCTTCCTATAGCATGAGATGTGATGTCTCAATGCTTCTAATACCAAACCTGAGATCCTTCCTATAACATGAGATGTGATATCCAACTCCTTCCCATTCCAATCCTGAGACCCTTCCTATAGCATGAGATGTGATGTCTCAATGCTTCTAATACCAAACCTGAGAACCTTCCTAAAGCATGCGATTTGATATCTCAATGCTTCTAATACCAAACCTGAGACCAGTCCTATAACATGAGATTGGATATCCAACTCCTTCCCCTTCCAAACCTGGGACCCTTCCTATAGCATGAGATGTGATATCCAACTTCTTCCCATTCCAATCCTGAGACCCTTCCTATAACATGAGATGTGATGTCTCAATGCTTCTAATACCAAACCGGAGATCTTTCCTATAACATGAGATGTGATATCCAACTCCTTCCCATTCCAATCCTGAGACCCTTCCTATAGCATGAGATGTGCTATCTCAATGCTTATACCAAACCTGAGACACTTCCTAAAGCTTGAGATGTGATATCCAACTCCTTCCCATTCCAATCCTGAGACCCTTCCTATAGCATGAGATGTGATATCTCAAGGCCTCTAATACCAAACCTGAGATCCTTCCTCTAACATGAAATGTGATATCCAACTCCTTCCCCTTCCAAACCTGAGAGCCTTCCTATAGCATGAGATATGATATCCAAGTCCTTCCCATTCCAATCCTGAGACTCTTCCTATAACATGAAATGTGATATCCAACTCCTTCCCTTTCCAACCTGAGACCCTTCCTATAGCATGAGATGGGATATCCAACTCCTTCCAAATCCAATACTGATACCCTTCCAATAGCATGAGATGTGATATCCCAATGCTTCTACCAAACCTGAGACCCATACTATGGCATGAGATGTGATATCAAACTCCTTCCCATTCCAATCCTGAGACTCTTCCTATAGCTTGAGATGTGATATCCAACTCCTTCCCATTCCAATTCTGAGACCCTTCCTATGCCATGAGACTTGATATCTCAATGCTTCTAATACCAAACCTGAGACCCGTCCTATAACATGAGATGTGATATCCAAATCTTTCCCCTTCCAAACCTTAGACCCTTCCTTTATCATGAGATGTGATATCCAACTCCTTCCCATTCCAATCCTGAGACCCTTCCGATATCATGAGATTTGTTATCTCAATGCTTCTAATATCAAACTTGAGACCCTCCCTATAGCATGAGATGTGACATCCAAGTCCTCCCCATTCCAATCCTGAGACCCTTCTTATAGCATGAGATGTGATATCTCAATGCTTCTAATACCAAACCTGAGACCCTTCCTATAACATGAGATGGGATATCCAATTCCTTCCCATTCCAATCCTGAGACCCTTCCGATAGCAGAGATGTGATATCTCAATGCTTATACCAATCCTGAGACCCTTCCTATGGCCTGAGATGTCATATACAACTCCATCCCAATCCAATCCTGAGACCCTTCCTATAGCATGAGATGTGATATCTCAATGCTTATACCAAATCTGAGACCCTTCCTATAGCATGAGATGGGATATCCAACTCCTTCCAAATCCAATACTGATACCCTTCCAATAGCATGAGATGTGATATCCCAATGCTTCTACCAAACCTGAGACCCATACTATAGCATGAGATGGGATATCCAACTCCTTCCAAATCCAATACTGATACCCTTCCAATAGCATGTGATGTGATATCCCAAGGCTTCTACCAAACCTGAGACCCATACTATGGCATGAGATGTGATATCAAACTCATTCCCATTCCAATCCTGAGACTCTTCCTATAGCTTGAGATGTGATATCCAACTCCTTCCCATTCCAATTCTGAGACCCTTCCTATGCCATGAGACTTGATATCTCAATGCTTCTAATACCGAACCTGAGACCCTCCCTATAGCATGAGATGTGACATCCAAGTCCTCCCCATTCCAATCCTGAGACCCTTCCTATAGCATGAGATGTGATATCTCAATGCTTCTAATACCAAACCTGAGACCCTTCCTATAACATGAGATGTGATTTCCAAATCCTTCCCCTTCCAAACCTGAGACCCTCCCTTTAGCATGAGATGTGATATACAACTCCTTCCCATTCCAATCCTGAGACCCTTCTGATAGCATGAGATGTGATATCTCAATGCCTCTAATACCAAACCTGAGATCCTATCTCTAACATGAAATTTGATATCCACCTCCTTCCCTTTCGAAACCTGAGACCCTGCCTATAGCATGAGATGTGATATCCAAGTCCTTCCCATTCCAATCCTGAGACCCTTCTTATAGCATGTGATGTGATATCTCAATGCTTATTCCAAACCTGAGACCCTTCCTATGGCATGAGATGTCATATACAACTCCTTCCCATTCCAATCCTGAGACCCTTCCTATAGCATGAGATGTGATATCTCAATGCATATACCAAACCTGAGACCCTTCCTATAGCATGAGATGTGATATCCAACTTCTTCCCATTCCAATCCTGAGACCCTTCCTATAACATGAGATGTGATGTCTCAATGCTTCTAATACCAAACCTGAGATATTTCCTATAATATGAGATGTGATATCCAACTCCTTCCCATTCCAATCCTGAGACCCTTCCTATAGCATGAGATGTGATATCTCAATGCTTATACCAAACCTGAGACCCTTCCTATAGCTTGAGATGTGATATCCAACTCCTTCCCATTCCAATCCAGAGACCCTTCCTATAGCATGAGATGTGATATCTCAAGGCCTCTAATACCAAACCTGAGATCCTTCCTCTAACATGAAATGTGATATCCAACTCCTTCCCCTTCCAAACCTGAGAGCCTTCCTATAGCATGAGATATGATATCCAAGTCCTTCCCATTCCAATCCTGAGACCCTTTCTATAACATGAAATGTGATATCCAACTCCTTCCCATTCCAACCTGAGACCCTTCCTATAGCATGAGATGGGATATCCAACTCCTTCCAAATCCAATACTGATACCCTTCCGATAGCATGAGATGTGATATCCCAATGCTTCTACCAAACCTGAGACCCATACTATGGCATGAGATGTGATATCAAACTCCTTCCCATTCCAATCCTGAGACCCTTCCTATAGCTTGAGGTGTGATATCCAACACCTTCCCATTCCAATTCTGAGACCCTTCTTATACCATGAGACTTGATATCTCAATGCTTCTAATACCAAACCTGAGACCCGTCCTATAACATGAGATGTGATATCCAAATCCTTCCCCTTCCAAACCTCAGACCCTTCCTTTATCATGAGATGTGATATCCAACTCCTTCCCATTCCAATCCTGAGACCCTTCCGATATCATGAGATTTGTTATCTCAATGCTTCTAATATCAAACTTGAGACCCTCCCTATAGCATGAGATGTGACATCCAAGTCCTTCCCATTCCAATCCTG
This sequence comes from Ambystoma mexicanum, assembly GCF_040938575.1. Taxonomy (NCBI): domain Eukaryota; kingdom Metazoa; phylum Chordata; class Amphibia; order Caudata; family Ambystomatidae; genus Ambystoma; species Ambystoma mexicanum. Next base: position 1,511,408,701 of record NC_090923.1, read on the forward strand.
AGACCCTTCCTATAGCATGAGATGTGATATCTCTATGCTTCTAATACCAAACCTGAGACCCTTCCTATAACATGAGATGGGATATCCAACTCCTTCCCATTCCAATCCTGAGACCCTTCTGATAGCAGAGATGTGATATCTCAATGCTTATACCAAATCTGAGACCCTTCCTATAGCATGAGATGTGATATCCAATTCCTTCCCATTCCAATCCTGAGACCCTTCCTATAGCATGAGATGTGATATCTCAATGCTTATACCAAACCTGAGAGCCTACCTATAGCATGAGATGTGATATCCAAGTCCATCCCATTCCAATCCTTAGACCCTTCCGATAGCAGAGATGTGATATCTCAATGCTTATACCAAATCTGAGACCCTTCCTATAGCATGAGATGTGATATCCAATTCCTTCCCATTCCAATCCTGAGACCCTTCCTATAGCATGAGATGTGATATCTCAATGCTTATACCAAACCTGAGAGCCTACCTATAGCATGAGATGTGATATCTAAGTCCATCCCATTCCAATCCTTAGACCCTTCCTACAGCATGCGATGTGATATCTCAATGATTCTAATACCAAACCAGAGACTCGTCCTATAACATGAGATGGGATATCCAACTCCTTCCCATTCCAATCCTGAGCCACTTCCGATAGCAGAGATGTGATATCTCAATGTTTATACCAAACCTGAGACCCTTCCTATAACATGAGATGTGATATCCAACTCCTTCCCGTTCCAAACCTGAGACACTAACTATAGCATATGTGATATCCAACTCCTTCCCATTCCAAACATGAGACTCTTCCTAAAGCAAGAAAGTAATATCCAACTCCTACCCATTCCAATCCTGAGACCCTTCCTATAGCAAGAGATGTGATATCCAAATCCTTCCAATTCCAATCCTGAGACCCTTCCTATAACATGAGATGTGATATCCAACTCCTTCCCATTCCAACCTGAGACCCTTCCGATAGCAGAGATGTGATATCTCAATGCTTATACCAAACCTGAGACCCTTCCTATAGCATGAGAAGGGATATCCAACTCCTTCCCAATCCAATCCTGAGACCCTTCCGATAGCAGAGACGTGATATCTCAATGCTTCTACCAAACCTGAGACCCTTCCTTTAGCATGAGATGTGATATCCAAATCCTTCACATTCCAATCCTGAGACCCCTCCTATAGCATGAGAAGGGATATCTCAATGCTTCTAATACCAAACCTGAGATCCTTCCTATAACATGAGATGTGATATCCAATTCCTTCCCATTCCAATCCTGAGACCCTTCCGATAGCAGAGATGTGATATCTCAATGCTTATACCAAACCTGATACCCTTCCTATGGCCTGAGATGTCATATACAACTCCTTCCCATTCCAATCCTGAGACCCTTCCTATAGCATGAGATGTGATATCTCAATGCTTATACCAAATCTGAGACCCTTCCTATAACATGAGATGTGATATCCACCTCCTTCCCATTCCAACCTGAGACACTTCCTATAGCATGAGAAGGGATATCCAACTCCTTCCCAATCCAATCCTGAGACCCTTCCGATAGCAGAGATGTGATATCTCAATGCTTATACCAAACCTGAGACCCTTCCTATAGCATGAGAAGGGATATCCAACTCCTTCCCAATCCAATCCTGAGACCCTTCCGATAGCAGAGACGTGATATCTCAATGCTTCTACCAAACCTGAGACCCTTCCTTTAGCATGAGATGTGATATCCAAATCCTTCACATTCCAATCCTGAGACCCTTCCTATAGCATGAGAAGGGATATCTCAATGCTTCTAATACCAAACCTGAGATCCTTCCTATAACATGAGATGTGATGTCCAATTCCTTCCCATTCCAATCCTGAGACCCTTCCGATAGCAGAGATGTGATATCTAAATGCTAATACCAAACCTGAGACCCTTCCTATGGCCTGAGATGTCATATACAACTCCTTCCCATTCCAATCCTGAGACCCTTCCTATAGCATGAGATGTGATATCTCAATGCTTATACCAAATCTGAGACCCTTCCTATAGCATGAGATGTGATATCCAACTCCTTCCCATTAAAATCCTGAGACCCTTCCTATAGCATGAGATGTGATGTCTCAATCCTTCTAATACCAAACCTGAGATCCTTCCTATAACATGAGATGTGATTTCCAAATCCTTCCCCTTCCAAACCTGAGACCCTCCCTTTAGCATGAGATGTGATATCCAACTCCTTCCCATTCCAATCCTGAGACCCTTCTGATAGCATGAGATGTGATATCTCAATGCCTCTAATACAAAACCTGAGATCCTACCTCTAACATGAAATGTGATATCCATCTCATTCCCTTTCCAAACCTGAGACCCTGCCTATAGCATGAGATGTGATATCCAAGTCCTTCCCATTCCAATCCTGAGACCCTTTCTATAGCATGTGATGTGATATCTGAATGCTTATACCAAACCTGAGACCCTTCCTATGGCATGAGATGTCATATACAACTCCTTCCCATTCCAATCCTGAGACCCTTCCTATAGCATGAGATGTGATATCTCAATGCTTATACCAAATCTGAGACCCTTCCTATAGCAAGAGATGTGATATCTAACTTCTTCCCATTCCAATCCTGAGACCCTTCCTATAACATGAGATGTGATGTCTAAATGCTTCTAATACCAAACCTGAGATCTTTCCTATAACATGAGATGTGATATCCAACTCCTTCCCATTCCAATCCTGAGACCCTTCCTATAGCATGAGATGTGATATCACAATGCTTATACCAAACCTGAGACCGTTCCTATAGCTTGAGATGTGATATCCAACTCCTTCCCATTCCAATCCTGAGACCCTTCCTATATCATGAGATGGGATATCTCAATGCTTCTAATACCAAACCTGAGACTCTTCCTATAACATGAGATGGGATATCCAACTCCTTCCCATTCCAATCCTAAGACCCTTTCGATAGCAGAGATGTGATATCTCAATGCTTATACCAAACCTGAGACCCTTCCTATGGCCTGAGATGTCATATACAACTCCTTCCCATTCCAATCCTGAGACCCTTCCTATAGCATGAGATGTGATATCTCAATGCTTATACCAAATCTGAGACCCTTCCTATAGCATGAGATGTGATATCCAACTCCTTCCCATTAAAATCCTGAGACCCTTCCTATAGCATGAGATGTGATGTCTCAATCCTTCTAATACCAAACCTGAGATCCTTCCTATAACATGAGATGTGATATCCAACTCCTTCCCATTCCAATCCTGAGACCCTTATGAAAGCATGAGATGTGATATCTCAATGCTTCTAATACCAAACCTGAGATCCTTCCTATAACATGAGATGTGATTTCCAAATCCTTCCCCTTCCAAACCTGAGACCCTCCCTTTAGCATGAGATGTGATATCCAACTCCTTCCCATTCCAATCCTGAGACCCTTCTGATAGCATGAGATGTGATATCTCAATGCCTCTAATACAAAACCTGAGATCCTACCTCTAACATGAAATGTGATATCCATCTCATTCCCTTTCCAAACCTGAGACCCTGCCTATAGCATGAGATGTGATATCCAAGTCCTTCCCATTCCAATCCTGAGACCCTTTCTATAGCATGTGATGTGATATCTGAATGCTTATACCAAACCTGAGACCCTTCCTATGGCATGAGATGTCATATACAACTCCTTCCCATTCCAATCCTGAGACCCTTCCTATAGCATGAGATGTGATATCTCAATGCTTATACCAAATCTGAGACCCTTCCTATAGCAAGAGATGTGATATCCAACTTCTTCCCATTCCAATCCTGAGACCCTTCCTATAACATGAGATGTGATGTCTAAATGCTTCTAATACCAAACCTGAGATCTTTCCTATAACATGAGATGTGATATCCAACTCCTTCCCATTCCAATCCTGAGACCCTTCCTATAGCATGAGATGTGATATCACAATGCTTATACCAAACCTGAGACCGTTCCTATAGCTTGAGATGTGATATCCAACTCCTTCCCATTCCAATCCTGAGACCCTTCCTATAGCATGAGATGTGATATCTCAAGGCCTCTAATACCAAACCTGAGATCCTTCCTCTAACATGAAATGTGATATCCAACTCCTTCCCCTTCCAAACCTGAGAGCCTTCCTATAGCATGGGATATGATATCCAAGTCCTTCCCATTCCAATCCTGAGACCCTTCCTATAACATGAAATGTGATATCCAACTCCTTCCCATTCCAACCTGAGACCCTTCCTATATCATGAGATGGGATATCTCAATGCTTCTAATACCAAACCTGAGACTCTTCCTATAACATGAGATGGGATATCCAACTCCTTCCCATTCCAATCCTAAGACCCTTTCGATAGCAGAGATGTGATATCTCAATGCTTATACCAAACCTGAGACCCTTCCTACGGCATGAGATGTCATATACAACTCCTTCCCATTCCAATCCTGAGGCCCTTCCTATAGCACGAGATGTGATATCTCAATGCTTATACCAAACCTGAGACCCTTCCTCTAGCATGAGATGTGATATCCAACTCCTTCCCATTCCAATCCTGAGACCCTTATGAAAGCATGAGATGTGATATCTCAATGCTTCTAATACCAAACCTGAGATCCTTCCTATAACATGAGATGTGATTTCCAAATCCTTCCCCTTCCAAACCTGAGACCCTCCCTTTAGCATGAGATGTGATATCCAACTCCTTCCCATTCCAATCCTGAGACCCTTCTGATAGCATGAGATGTGATATCTCAATGCCTCTAATACAAAACCTGAGATCCTACCTCTAACATGAAATGTGATATCCATCTCATTCCCTTTCCAAACCTGAGACCCTGCCTATAGCATGAGATGTGATATCCAAGTCCTTCCCATTCCAATCCTGAGACCCTTTCTATAGCATGTGATGTGATATCTGAATGCTTATACCAAACCTGAGACCCTTCCTATGGCATGAGATGTCATATACAACTCCTTCCCATTCCAATCCTGAGACCCTTCCTATAGCATGAGATGTGATATCTCAATGCTTATACCAAATCTGAGACCCTTCCTATAGCAAGAGATGTGATATCCAACTTCTTCCCATTCCAATCCTGAGACCCTTCCTATAACATGAGATGTGATGTCTAAATGCTTCTAATACCAAACCTGAGATCTTTCCTATAACATGAGATGTGATATCCAACTCCTTCCCATTCCAATCCTGAGACCCTTCCTATAGCATGAGATGTGATATCACAATGCTTATACCAAACCTGAGACCGTTCCTATAGCTTGAGATGTGATATCCAACTCCTTCCCATTCCAATCCTGAGACCCTTCCTATAGCATGAGATGTGATATCTCAAGGCCTCTAATACCAAACCTGAGATCCTTCCTCTAACATGAAATGTGATATCCAACTCCTTCCCCTTCCAAACCTGAGAGCCTTCCTATAGCATGGGATATGATATCCAAGTCCTTCCCATTCCAATCCTCAGACCCTTCCTATAACATGAAATGTGATATCCAACTCCTTCCCATTCCAACCTGAGACCCTTCCTATATCATGAGATGGGATATCTCAATGCTTCTAATACCAAACCTGAGACTCTTCCTATAACATGAGATGGGATATCCAACTCCTTCCCATTCCAATCCTAAGACCCTTTCGATAGCAGAGATGTGATATCTCAATGCTTATACCAAACCTGAGACCCTTCCTACGGCATGAGATGTCATATACAACTCCTTCCCATTCCAATCCTGAGGCCCTTCCTATAGCACGAGATGTGATATCTCAATGCTTATACCAAACCTGAGACCCTTCCTCTAGCATGAGATGTGATATCCAACTCCTTCCCATTCCAATCCTGAGACCCTTCCTATAGCATGAGATGTGATAGCCAACTCCTTCCCATTCCAATCCTGAGACCCTTCCTATAGCCTGAGATCTGATATCTCAATGCCTCTAATACCAAACCTGAGATCCTTCCTCTAACATGAAATGTGATATCCAACTCCTTCCCTTTCCAAACCTGAGAGCCTATCTATAGCATGAGATGTGATATCCAAGTCCTTCCCATTCCAATCCTGAGACACTTCCGATAGCAGAGATGTGATATCTCAATGCTTATACCAAACCTGAGACCCTTCCTATAACATGAAATGTGATATCCAACTCCTTCCCATTCCAAACCTGAGACCCTTCCTATAGCATGGGATATGATATCCAAGTCCTTCCCATTCCAATCCTGAGACCCTTCCTATAACATGAAATGTGATATCCAACTCCTTCCCATTCCAACCTGAGACCCTTCCTATATCATGAGATGGGATATCTCAATGCTTCTAATACCAAACCTGAGACTCTTCCTATAACATGAGATGTGATATCCAGCTCCTTCCCATTCCAATCCTGAGACACTTCCGATAGCATGAGATGTGATATCTCAATGCTTCTAATATCAAAACTGAGACCCTCCCTATAGCATGATATGTGATATCTAAGTCCTTCCCATTCCAATCCTGAGACCCTTCCTATAGCATGAGATGTGATATCTCAATGCTTCTACCAAACCTGAGACCCTTCCTTTAGCATGAGATGTGATAACCAACTCCTTCCCATTCCAATCCTGAGACCCTTCCTATAGCATGAGATGTGATATCTCAATGCTTCTAATACCAAACCTGAGATACTTCCTATAACATGAGATGTGATATCCAAATCCTTCCCCTTCCAAACCTGAGACCCTCCCTTTAGCATGAGATGTGATATCCAACTCCTTCCCATTCCAATCCTGAGACTCTTCTGATAGCATGAGATGTGATATCTCAATGCCTCTAATACCAAACCTGAGATCCTACCTCTAACATGAAATGTGATATCCAACTCTTTCCCCTTCCAAACCTGAGAGCCTTCCTATAGCATGAGATGTGATATCCAAGTCCTTCTAATTCCAATCCTGAGACCCTTCCTATAACATGAGATGTGATATCCAACTCCTTCCCATTCCAACCTGAGACCCTTCCTATAGCATGAGATGGGATATCCAACTCCTTCCAAATCCAATCCTGATACCCTTCCGATAGCATGAGATGTGATATCCCAATGCTTCTACCAAACCTGAGACCCATACTATGGCATGAGATGTGATATCAAACTCCTTCCCCTTCCAAACCTTAGACACTTCCTTTATCATGAGATGTGATATCCAACTCCTTCCCATTCCATCCCTGAGACCCTTCCGATATCATGAGATGTGATATCTCAATGCTTCTAATATCAAACTTGAGACCCTCCTTATAGCATGAGATGTGATATTCAAGTCCTTCCCATTCCAATCCTGAGACCCTTCCTATAGCATGAGATGTGATATCTCAATGCTTCTAATACCAAAACTGAGACCCTTCCTATAACATGAGATGGGAATATCCAACTCCTTCCCATTCCAATCCTGAGACCCTTCCGATAGTAGAGATGTGATATCTTAATGCTTATACCAAACCTGAGATCCTTCCTATAACATGAGATGTGATATCCAACTCCTTCCCATTCCAATCCTGAGACACTTCCTATAGCATGAGATGTGATATCTCACTGCTTATACCAAACCTGAGACCCTTCCTATAGCATGAGATGTGATATCCAAGTCCTTCCCATTCCAATCCTGAGACCCTTCCGATAGCATGAGATGTGATGTCTCAATGCTTCTAATACCAAACCTGAGATCCTTCCTATAACATGAAATGTGATATCCAACTCCTTCCCATTCCAATCCTGAGACCCTTCCTATAGCATTAGATGTGATATCTCAAAGCTTATACCAAACCTGAGACCCTTCCTATAGCATGAGATGTGATATCCAACTCCTTCCCATTCCAATCCTGAGACCCTTCCTATAGCATGAGATGTGATATCTCAATGCCTCTAATACCAAACCTGAGATCCTTCCTCTAACATGAAATGTGATATCCAACTCCTTCCCATTCCAATCCTGAGACACTTCCTATAGCATGAGATGTGATATCTAAATGCTTCTAATACCAAACTTGAGACTCTTCCTATAACATGAGATGGGATATCCAACTCCTTCCCATTCCAATCCTTAGAACCTTCCTACAGCATGCAATATGATATCTCAATGATTCTAATAACAAACCTGAGACCCGTCCTATAACATGAGATGGGATATCCAACACCTTCCCATTCCAATCCTGAGACACTTCCGATAGCAGAGATGTGATATCTCAATGCTTATACCAAACCTGAGACCCTTCCTATAACATGAGATGTGATATCCAACTCCTTCCCGTTCCAAACCTGAGACCCTTCCTATAGCATATGTGATATCCAACACATTCCCATTCCAAACATGAGACCCTTCCTATAGCAGGAATGTAATATCCAACTCCTTCCCATTCCAATCCTGAGACCATTCCTATAGCATGAGATGTGATATCTCAATGCTTCTAATACCAAACCTGAGATCCTTCCTATGACATGAGATGTGATATCCAATTACTCCCCATTCCAAACCTGAGAACCTTCCTACAGCATGTGATGTGATATCTCAATGCTTCTAATACCAAACCTGAGACCAGTCCTATAACATGAGATTGGATATCGAACTCCTTCCCCTTCCAAACCTGAGACCCTTCCTATAGCATGAGATGTGATATCCAACTTCTTCCCATTCCAATCCTGAGACCCTTCCTATAACATGAGATGTGATGTCTCAATGCTTCTAATACCAAACCTGAGATCTTTCCTATAACATGAGATGTGATATCCAACTCCTTCCCATTCCAATCCTGAGACCCTTCCCATAGCATGAGATGTGCTATCTCAATGCTTATACCAAACCTGAGACCCTTCCTAAAGCTTGAGATGTGATATCCAACTCCTTCCCATTCCAATCCTGAGACCCTTCCTATAACATGAAATGTGATATCCAACTCCTTCCCATTCCAATCTGAGACCCTTCCTATAGCATGAGATGTGATATCTCAAGGCCTCTAATACCAAACCTGAGATCCTTCCTCTAACATGAAATGTGATATCCAACTCCTTCTCCTTCCAAACCTGAGAGCCTTCCTATAGCATGAGATATGATATCCAAGTCCTTCCCATTCCAATCCTGAGACCCTTCCTATAACATGAAATGTGATATCCAACTCCTTCCCATTCCAACCTGAGACCCTTCCTATAGCATGAGATGTGATATCCAACTCCTTCCCATTCCAATCCTGAGACCCTTCTGATAGCATGAGATGTGATATCTCAATGCCTCTAATACAAAACCTGAGATCCTACCTCTAACATGAAATGTGATATCCATCTCATTCCCTTTCCAAACCTGAGACCCTGCCTATAGCATGAGATGTGATATCCAAGTCCTTCCCATTCCAATCCTGAGACCCTTTCTATAGCATGTGATGTGATATCTGAATGCTTATACCAAACCTGAGACCCTTCCTACGGCATGAGATGTCATATACAACTCCTTCCCATTCCAATCCTGAGGCCCTTCCTATAGCACGAGATGTGATATCTCAATGCTTATACCAAACCTGAGACCCTTCCTCTAGCATGAGATGTGATATCCAACTCCTTCCCATTCCAATCCTGAGACCCTTCCTATAGCATGAGATGTGATAGCCAACTCCTTCCCATTCCAATCCTGAGACCCTTCCTATAGCCTGAGATCTGATATCTCAATGCCTCTAATACCAAACCTGAGATCCTTCCTCTAACATGAAATGTGATATCCAACTCCTTCCCTTTCCAAACCTGAGATCCTATCTATAGCATGAGATGTGATATCCAAGTCCTTCCCATTCCAATCCTGAGACACTTCCGATAGCAGAGATGTGATATCTCAATGCTTATACCAAACCTGAGACCCTTCCTATAACATGAAATGTGATATCCAACTCCTTCCCGTTCCAAACCTGAGACCCTTCCTATAGCATCGGATATGATATCCAAGTCCTTCCCATTCCAATCCTGAGACCCTTCCTATAACATGAAATGTGATATCCAACTCCTTCCCATTCCAACCTGAGACCCTTACTATATCATGAGATGGGATATCTCAATGCTTCTAATACCAAACCTGAGACTCTTCCTATAACATGAGATGTGATATCCAGCTCCTTCCCATTCCAATCCTGAGACACTTCCGATAGCATGAGATGTGATATCTCAATGCTTCTAATATCAAAACTGAGACCCTCCCTATAGCATGATATGTGATATCTAAGTCCTTCCCATTCCAATCCTGAGACCCTTCCTATAGCATGAGATGTGATATCTCAATGCTTCTACCAAACCTGAGACCCTTCCTTTAGCATGAGATGTGATAACCAACTCCTTCCCATTCCAATCCTGAGACCCTTCCTATAGCATGAGATGTGATATCTCAATACTTCTAATACCAAACCTGAGATCCTTCCGATAACGTGAGATGTGATATCCAAATCCTTCCCCTTCCAAACCTGAGACCCTCCCTTTAGCATGAGATGTGATATCCAACTCCTTCCCATTCCAATCCTGAGAACCTTCTGATAGCATGAGATGTGATATCTCAATGCTTCTATACCAAACCTGAGATCCTTCCTCTAACATGAAATGTGATATCCAACTCCTTCCCTTTCCAAACCTGAGATCCTATCTATAGCATGAGATGTGATATCCAAGTCCTTCCCATTCCAATCCTGAGACACTTCCGATAGCAGAGATGTGATATCTCAATGCTTATACCAAACCTGAGACCCTTCCTATAACATGAAATGTGATATCCAACTCCTTCCCGTTCCAAACCTGAGACCCTTCCTATAGCATCGGATATGATATCCAAGTCCTTCCCATTCCAATCCTGAGACCCTTCCTATAACATGAAATGTGATATCCAACTCCTTCCCATTCCAACCTGAGACCCTTACTATATCATGAGATGGGATATCTCAATGCTTCTAATACCAAACCTGAGACTCTTCCTATAACATGAGATGTGATATCCAGCTCCTTCCCATTCCAATCCTGAGACACTTCCGATAGCATGAGATGTGATATCTCAATGCTTCTAATATCAAAACTGAGACCCTCCCTATAGCATGATATGTGATATCTAAGTCCTTCCCATTCCAATCCTGAGACCCTTCCTATAGCATGAGATGTGATATCTCAATGCTTCTACCAAACCTGAGACCCTTCCTTTAGCATGAGATGTGATAACCAACTCCTTCCCATTCCAATCCTGAGACCCTTCCTATAGCATGAGATGTGATATCTCAATACTTCTAATACCAAACCTGAGATCCTTCCTGTAACATGAGATGTGATATCCAAATCCTTCCCCTTCCAAACCTGAGACCCTCCCTTTAGCATGAGATGTGATATCCAACTCCTTCCCATTCCAATCCTGAGACTCTTCTGATAGCATGAGATGTGATATCTCAATGCCTCTAATACCAAACCTGAGATCCTACCTCTAACATGAAATGTGATATCCAACTCTTTCCCCTTTCCAAACCTGAGAGCCTTCCTATAGCATGAGATGTGATATCCAAGTCCTTCTAATTCCAATCCTGAGACCCTTCCTATAGCATGAGATGGGATATCCAACTCCTTCCAAATCCAATCCTGATACCCTTCCGATAGCATGAGATGTGATATCCCAATGCTTCTACCAAACCTGAGACCCATACTATGGCATGAGATGTGATATCAAACTCCTTCCCCTTCCAAACCTTAGACACTTCCTTTATCATGAGATGTGATATCCAACTCCTTCCCATTCCATCCCTGAGACCCTTCCGATATCATGAGATGTGATATCTCAATGCTTCTAATATCGAACTTGAGACCCTCCTTATAGCATGAGATGTGATATTCAAGTCCTTCCCATTCCAATCCTGAGACCCTTCCTATAGCATGAGATGTGATATCTCAATGCTTCTAATACCAAACCTGAGACCCTTCCTATAACATGAGATGGGAATATCCAACTCCTTCCCATTCCAATCCTGAGACCCTTCCGATAGTAGAGATGTGATATCTTAATGCTTATACCAAACCTGAGACACTTCCTATAGCATGAGATGTGATATCTCACTGCTTATACCAAACCTGAGACCCTTCCTATAGCATGAGATGTGATATCCAACTCCTTCCCGTTCCAAACCTGAGACCCTTCCTATAGCATATGTGATATCCAACACATTCCCATTCCAAACATGAGACCCTTCCTATAGCAGGAATGTAATATCCAACTCCTTCCCATTCCAATCCTGAGACCATTCCTATAGCATGAGATGTGATATCTCAATGCTTCTAATACCAAACCTGAGATCCTTCCTATGACATGAGATGTGATATCCAATTCCTCCCCATTCCAAACCTGAGAACCTTCCTACAGCATGCGATGTGATATCTCAATGCTTCTAATACCAAACCTGAGACCAGTCCTATAACATGAGATTGGATATCCAACTCCTTCCCATTTCAATCCTAAGACCCTTCCTATAGCATGAGATGTGATATCTCAATGCCTCTAATACCAAACCTGAGATCCTTCCTCTAACATGAAATGTGATATCCAACTCCTTCCCATTCCAATCCTGAGACACTTCCTATAGCATGAGATGTGATATCTAAATGCTTCTAATACCAAACTTGAGACTCTTCCTATAACATGAGATGGGATATCCAACTCCTTCCCATTCCAATCCTTAGACCCTTCCTACAGCATGCAATATGATATCTCAATGATTCTAATAACAAACCTGAGACCCGTCCTATAACATGAGATGGGATATCCAACACCTTCCCATTCCAATCCTGAGACACTTCCGATAGCAGAGATGTGATATCTCAATGCTTATACCAAACCTGAGACCCTTTCTATAACATGAGATGTGATATCCAACTCCTTCCCGTTCCAAACCTGAGACCCTTCCTATAGCATATGTGATATCCAACACATTCCCATTCCAAACATGAGACCCTTCCTATAGCAGGAATGTAATATCCAACTCCTTCCCATTCCAATCCTGAGACCATTCATATAGCATGAGATGTGATATCTCAATGCTTCTAATACCAAACCTGAGATCCTTCCTATGACATGAGATGTGATATCCAATTCCTCCCCATTCCAAACCTGAGAACCTTCCTACAGCATGCGATGTGATATCTCAATGCTTCTAATACCAAACCTGACACCAGTCCTATAACATGAGATTGGATATCCAACTCCTTCCCCTTCCAAACCTGAGACCCTTCCTATAGCATGAGATGTGATATCCAACTCCTTCCCATTCCAATCCTGAGACCCTTCCGATATCATGAGATTTGTTATCTCAATGCTTCTAATATCAAACTTGAGACCCTCCCTATAGCATGAGATGTGACATCCAAGTCCTCCCCATTCCAATCCTGAGACCCTTCCTATAGCATGAGATGTGATATCTCAATGCTTCTAATACCAAACCTGAGACCCTTCCTATAACATGAGATGGGATATCCAACTCCTTCCCATTCCAATCCTGAGACCCTTCCGATAGCAGAGATGTGATATCTCAATGCTTATACCAATCCTGAGACCCTTCCTATGGCCTGAGATGTCATATACAACTCCTTCCCAATCCAATCCTGAGACCCTTCCTATAGCATGAGATGTGATATCTCAATGCTTATACCAAATTTGAGACCCTTCCTATAGCATGAGATGTGATATCCAACTCCTTCCCATTCCAATCCTGAGACCCTTCCTATAGCATGAGATGTGATGTCTCAATGCTTCTAATACCAAACCTGAGATCCTTCCAATAACATGAGATGTGATATCACATCTCATGCTATAGGAAGGGTCTCAGGATTGGAATGGGAAGGAGTTGTATATGACATCTCATGCCATAGGAAGGGTCTCAGGTTTGGTATAAGCATTGAGATATCACATCACATGCTATAGGAAGGGTCTCAGGATTGGAATGGGAAGGACTTGGATATCACATCTCATGCTATAGGCAGGGCCTCAGGTTTGGAAAGGGAAGGAGATGGATATCACATTTCATGTTAGAGATAGGATCTCAGGTTTGGTATTAGAGGCATTGAGATATCACATCTCATGCTATCAGAAGGGTCTCAGGATTGGAATGGGAAGGAGTTGTATATCACATCTCATGCTAAATGGAGGGTCTCAGGTTTGGAAGGGGAAGGATTTGGCAATCACATCTCATGTTATAGGAAGGATCTCAGGTTTGGTATTAGAGGCATTGAGATATCACATCTCATGCTATCATAAGGGTCTCAGGATTGGAATGGGAAGCTCTCAGGTTTGGAAGGGGAAAGAGTTGGATATCACATTTCATGTTAGAGGTAGGATCTCAGGTTTGGTATTAGAGGCATTGAGATATCACATCTCATGCTATCAGAAGGGTCTCAGGAATGGAATGGGAAGGAGTTGGATATCACATCTCATGCTAAAGGGAGGGTCTCAGGTTTGGAAGGGGAAGGATTTGCATATCACATCTCATGTTATCGGAAGGATCTCACGTTTGGTATTAGAAGTATTGAGATATCATATCTCATGCTATAGGAAGGGTCTCAGGATTGGAATGGGAAGGAAGTGTATATCACATCTCATGCTATAGGAAGTGTCTCAGGATTGGAATGGGAAGGACTTGGATATCACATCTCATGCTATAGGTAGGGTCTCAAGTTTGATATTAGAAGCATTGAGATATCACATCTCATGCTATAGGAAGGGTCTGAGGATTGGAATGGGAAGGAGTTGGATATCACATCTCATGCTATGGGAAGGGTCTCAGGTTTGGTATAAGCAGTGAGATATCACATCTCATGTTATAGGAAGTGTCTCAGGATTGGAATGGGAAGGAGTTGGATATCACATCTCATGTTATAGGAAGGATCTCAGGTTTGGTATAAGCATTGAGATATCACATCTCTGCTATCGGAAGGGTCTCAGGATTGGAATGGGAAGGAGTTGGATATTCCCATCTCATGTTATAGGAAGGGTCTCAGGTTTGGTATTAGAAGCATTGAGATATCACATCTCATGCTATAGGAAGGGTCTCAGGATTGGAATGGGAAGGACTTGGATATCACATCTCATGCTATAGGGAGGGTCTCAAGTTTGATATTAGAAGCTTTGAGATATCACATCTCATGATATCGGAAGGGTCTCAGGATTGGAATGGGAAGGAGTTGGATATCACATCTCATGATAAAGGAAGGGTCTAAGGTTTGGAAGGGGAAGGATTTGGATATCACATCTCATGTTATATTACGGGTCTCACGTTTGGTATTAGAAGCATTGAGATATCAAGTCTCATAGTATAGGAAGGGTCTCAGAATTGGAATGGGAAGGAGTTGGATATCACATCTCAAGCTATAGGAAGGGTCTCAGGATTGGAATGGGAAGGACTTGGATATCACATCTCATGCTATAGGAAGGCTCTCAGGTTTGGAAGGGGAAAGAGTTGGATATCACATTTCATGTTAGAGGCAGGATCTCAGGTTTGGTATTAGAAGCATTGAGATATCACATCTCATGCTATCGGAAGGATCTCAGGTTTGGTATTAGAAGCATTGAGATATCACATCTCATGCTATCAGAAGAGTCTCAGGATTGGAATAGGAAGGAGTTGGATATCACATCTCCTGCTAAAGGGAGGGTCTCAGGTTTGGAAGGGGAAGGATTTGGATATCACATCTCATGTTATCGGAAAGATCTCACGTTTGGTATTAGAAGTATTGAGATATCATATCTCATGCTAAAGGAAGGGTCTCAGGATTGGAATGGGAAGGAGTTGGATATCACATCTCATGCTATAGGGAGGGTCTCAGGATTGGAATGGGAAGGACTTAGATATCACATATCATGCTATAGGGAGGGTCTCAGTTTTGATATTAGAAGCATTGAGATATCACATCTCATGCTATCGGAAGTGTCTCAGGATTGGAATGGGAAGGTGCTGGATATCACATCTCATGCTAAAGGAAGGGTCTCAGGTTTGGAACGGGAAGGATTTGGATATCACATCTCATGTTATAGGAAGGGTCTCAGGTTTGGTATAAGCATTGAGATATCACATCTCTGCTATCGGAAGTGTCTCAGGATTGGAATGGGAAGGAGTTGGATATCCCATCTCATGTTATAGGACGGGTCTCAGGTTTGTTATTAGAATCATTGAGATATCATATTGCATGCTGTAGGAAGGGTCTAAGGGTTGGAATGGGAAGGACTTGGATATCACATCTCATGCTATAGATAGGCTCTTAGGTTTGGAAAGGGAAGGAGTTGGATGTCACATTTCATGTTAGAGGAAGGATCTCAGGTTTGGTTTTAGAAGCATTGAGATATCACATCTCATGCTATAGGAAGGGTCTCAGGATTGGAATGGGAAGCAGTTGGATATCACATCTCATGCTATAGGAAGGGTCTCAGATTTGGTATAAGCATTGAGATATCACAACTCATGCTATAGGACGGGTCTCAGGATTGGAATGGAAGGAGTTGGATATCACATCTCATGTTATAGGAAGGATCTCAGGTTTGGTATTAGAAGCATTGAGACATCACATCTCATGCTATAGGAAGGGTCTCAGGGTTGGAATGGGAAGGAGTTGGATATCACATCTCATCCAATAGGAAGGGTCTCAGGTTTGGAATGGGAAGGAATTGGATATCACATCTCATGTTATAGGAAGGATCTCAGGTTTGGTATTAGAAGCATTGAGATATCACGTCTCTGCTATCGGAAGGGTCTCAGGATTGGATTGGGAAGGACTTGGATATCACATCTCATGCCATAGGAAGGGTCTCAGGTTTGGTATAAGCATTGAGATATCACATCTCTGCTATCGGAAGGGTTTCAGGATTGGATTGGGAAGGAGTTGGATATCCCTTCTCATGCTATAGGAAGTGTCTCAGGTTGGAATGGGAAGGAGTTGGATATCACATCTCATGTTATAGGAAGGGTCTCAGGATTGGAATGGGAAGGATTTGGATATCACATCTCTTGCTATAGGAAGGGTCTCAGGATTGGAATGGGTAGGAGTTGGATATTACTTTCTTGCTATAGGAAGGGTCTCATGTTTGGAATGGGAAGGAGTTGGATATCACATATGCTATAGTTAGTGTCTCAGGTTTGGAACGGGAAGGAGTTGGATATCACATCTCATGTTATAGGAAGGGTCTCAGGTTTGGTATAAGCATTGAGATATCACATCTCTGCTATCGGAAGCGGCTCAGGATTGGAATGGGAAGGAGTTGGATATCCCATCTCATGTTATAGGAAGAGTCTCTGGTTTGGTATTAGAATCATTGAGATATCACATCGCATGCTGTAGGAAGGGTCTAAGGATTGGAATGGGATGGACTTGGATATCACATCTCATGCTATAGGTAGGCTCTCAGGTTTGGTATAAGCATTGAGATATCACATCTCATGCTATAGGAAGGGTCTCAGGATTGGAATGGGAAGGAATTGGATATCACATCTCATGCTATAGGAAGGGTCTCAGATTTGGTATAAGCATTGAGATATCACATCTCATGCTAAAGGAAGGGTCTCAGGATTGGAATGGGAAGGAGTTGTATATGACATCTCAGGCCATAGGAAGGTTCTCAGGTTTGGTATAAGCATTGAGATATCACATCTCTGCTATCGGAAGGGTCTCAGGATTGGAATGGGAAGGAGTTGGATATCCCATCTCATGTTATAGGAAGGGTCTCAGGTTTGGTATTAGAAGCCTAGAGATATCACATCTCATGCTATAGGAAGGGTCTCAGGATTTGAATGGCAAGGAGTTGGATATCACATCTCATGCCATAGGAGGGGTCTCAGGTTTGGTATAAGCATTGAGATATCACATCTCTGCTATCGGAAGGGTCTCAGGATTGGATTTGGAAGGAGTTGGATATCCCTTCTCATGCTATAGGAAGTGTCTCAGGTTGGAATGGGAAGGAGTTGGATATCACATCTCTTGCTATAGGAAGGGTCTCAGGATTGGAATGGGTAGGAGTTGGATATTACTTTCTTGCTATAGGAAGGCTCTCAGGTTTGGAAGGGGAAAGAGTTGGATATCACATATGCTATAGTTAGTGTCTCAGGTTTGGAACGGGAAGGAGTTGGATATCACATCTCATGTTATAGGAAGGGTCTCAGGTTTGGTATAAGCATTGAGATATCACATCTCTGCTATCGGAAGCGGCTCAGGATTGGAATGGGAAGGAGTTGGATATCCCATCTCATGTTATAGGAAGAGTCTCTGGTTTGGTATTAGAATCATTGAGATATCACATCTCATGCTATAGGAAGGGTCTCAGGATTGGAATGGGAAGCAGTTGGATATCACATCTCATGCTATAGGAAGGGTCTCAGATTTGGTATAAGCATTGAGATATCACAACTCATGCTATAGGACGGGTCTCAGGATTGGAAAGGAAGGAGTTGGATATCACATCTCATGTTATAGGAAGGATCTCAGGTTTGGTATTAGAAGCATTGAGACATCACATCTCATGCTATAGGAAGGGTCTCAGGGTTGGAATGGGAAGGAGTTGGATATCACATCTCATCCAATAGGAAGGGTCTCAGGTTTGGAATGGGAAGGAATTGGATATCACATCTCATGTTATAGGAAGGATCTCAGGTTTGGTATTAGAAGCATTGAGATATCACGTCTCTGCTATCGGAAGGGTCTCAGGATTGGATTGGGAAGGACTTGGATATCACATCTCATGCCATAGGAAGGGTCTCAGGTTTGGTATAAGCATTGAGATATCACATCTCTGCTATCGGAAGGGTTTCAGGATTGGATTGGGAAGGAGTTGGATATCCCTTCTCATGCTATAGGAAGTGTCTCAGGTTGGAATGGGAAGGAGTTGGATATCACATCTCATGTTATAGGAAGGGTCTCAGGATTGGAATGGGAAGGATTTGGATATCACATCTCTTGCTATAGGAAGGGTCTCAGGATTGGAATGGGTAGGAGTTGGATATTACTTTCTTGCTATAGGAAGGGTCTCATGTTTGGAATGGGAAGGAGTTGGATATCACATATGCTATAGTTAGTGTCTCAGGTTTGGAACGGGAAGGAGTTGGATATCACATCTCATGTTATAGGAAGGGTCTCAGGTTTGGTATAAGCATTGAGATATCACATCTCTGCTATCGGAAGCGGCTCAGGATTGGAATGGGAAGGAGTTGGATATCCCATCTCATGTTATAGGAAGAGTCTCTGGTTTGGTATTAGAATCATTGAGATATCACATCGCATGCTGTAGGAAGGGTCTAAGGATTGGAATGGGATGGACTTGGATATCACATCTCATGCTATAGGTAGGCTCTCAGGTTTGGTATAAGCATTGAGATATCACATCTCATGCTATAGGAAGGGTCTCAGGATTGGAATGGGAAGGAATTGGATATCACATCTCATGCTTTAGGAAGGGTCTCAGATTTGGTATAAGCATTGAGATATCACATCTCATGCTAAAGGAAGGGTCTCAGGATTGGAATGGGAAGGAGTTGTATATGACATCTCAGGCCATAGGAAGGTTCTCAGGTTTGGTATAAGCATGGAGATATCACATCTCTGCTATCGGAAGGGTCTCAGGATTTGAATGGCAAGGAGTTGGATATCACATCTCATGCCATAGGAGGGGTCTCAGGTTTGGTATAAGCATTGAGATATCACATCTCTGCTATCGGAAGGGTCTCAGGATTGGATTGGGAAGGAGTTGGATATCCCTTCTCATGCTATAGGAAGTGTCTCAGGTTGGAATGGGAAGGAGTTGGATATCACATCTCATGTTATAGGAAGGGTCTCAGGATTGGAATGGGAAGGATTTGGATATCACATCTCTTGCTATAGGAAGGGTCTCAGGATTGGAATGGGTAGGAGTTGGATATTACTTTCTTGCTATAGGAAGGCTCTCAGGTTTGGAAGGGGAAAGAGTTGGATATCACATATGCTATAGTTAGTGTCTCAGGTTTGGAACGGGAAGGAGTTGGATATCACATCTCATGTTATAGGAAGGGTCTCAGGTTTGGTATAAGCATTGAGATATCACATCTCTGCTATCGGAAGCGGCTCAGGATTGGAATGGGAAGGAGTTGGATATCCCATCTCATGTTATAGGAAGAGTCTCTGGTTTGGTATTAGAATCATTGAGATATCACATCGCATGCTGTGGGAAGGGTCTAAGGATTGAAATGGGATGGACTTGGATATCACATCTCATGCTATAGGTAGGCTCTCAGGTTTGGTATAAGCATTGAGATATCACATCTCATGCTATAGGAAGGGTCTCAGGATTGGAATGGGAAGGAATTGGATATCACATCTCATGCTATAGGAAGGGTCTCAGATTTGGTATAAGCATTGAGATATCACATCTCATGCTAAAGGAAGGGTCTCAGGATTGAAATGGGAAGGAGTTGTATATGACATCTCAGGCCATTGGAAGGTTCTCAGGTTTGGTATAAGCATTGAGATATCACATCTCTGCTATCGGAAGGGTCTCAGGATTGGAATCGGAAGGAGTTGGATATCCCATCTCATGTTATAGGAAGGGTCTCAGGTTTGGTATTAGAAGCATAGAGATATCACATCTCATGCTATAGGAAGGGTCTCAGGATTGGAATGGGAAGGACTTGGATGTCACATCTCATGCTATAGGGAGGGTCTCAAGTTTGATATTAGAAGCATTGAGATAACAAATCTCATGATATCGGAAGGGTCTCAGGATTGGAATGGGAAGGTGTTGGATATCACATCTCATGATAAAGGAAGGGTCTAAGGTTTGGAAGGGGAAGGATTTGGATATCACATCTCATGTTATAGGACGGGTCTCAGGTTTGGTATTAGAAGCATTGAGATATCAAGTCTCATGGTATAGGAAGGGTCTCAGAATTGGAATGGGAAGGAGTTGGATATCACATCTCAAGCTATAGGTAGGGTCTCAGGATTGGAATGGGAAGGAGTTTGATATCACATCTCATGCCATAGTATGGGTCTCAGGTTTGGTAGAAGCATTGGGATATCACATCTCATGCTATTGGAAGGGTATCAGTATTGGATTTGGAAGGAGTTGGATATCCCATCTCATGCTATAGGAAGGGTCTCAGGTTGGAATGGGAAGGAATTGGATATCACATTTCATGTTATAGGAAGGCTCTCAGGTTTGGAAGGGGAAGGAGTTGGATATCACATTTCATGTTAGAGGAAGGATCTCAGGTTTGGTATTAGAGGCCTTGAGATATCACATCTCATGCTATAGGAAGGGTCTCAGGATTGGAATGGGAAGGAGTTGGATATCACATCTCAAGCTATAGGAAGGGTCTCAGGTTTGGTATAAGCATTGAGGTATCACATCTCATGCTATAGGAAGGGTCTCAGGATTGGAATGGGAAGGAGTTGGATATCACATCTCATGTTATAGGAAAGATCTCAGGTTTGGTATTAGAAGCATTGAGACATCACATCTCATGTTATAGGAAGGGTCTCAGGATTGGAATGGGAAGAAGTTGGATATCACATCTCATGCTATAGGAAGAGTCTCAGGTTTGGAAGTGGAAGGAGTTGGATATCCAATCTCATGTTATAGGACTGGTCTCGGGTTTGGTATTAGAAGCATTTAGATATCACATCGCATGCTGTAGGAAGGTTCTCAGGTTTGGAATGGGGAGGAATTGGATATCACATCTCATGTCATAGGAAGGATCTCAGGTTTGGTATTAGAAGCATTGAGATATCACATCTCATGCTATAGGAATGGTCTCAGGATTGGAATGGGAAGGAGTTACTCTTGCTATAGGAAGGGTCTCAGAATTGGAATGGGAAGGAGTTGGATATCACACCTCAAGCTATAGGAAGGGTCTCAGGATTGGAATGGGAAGGAGTTTGATATCACATCTCATGCCATAGTATGGGTCTCAGGTTTGGTAGAAGCATTGGGATATCACATCTCATGCTATCGGAAGGGTATCAGTATTGGATTTGGAAGAAGTTGGATATCCCATCTCATGCTATAGGAAGGGTCTCAGGTTGGAATGGGAAGGAGTTGGATATCACATTTCATGTTATAGGAAGGGTCTCAGGATTGGAATGGGAAGGACTTGGATATCATATCTCATGCTATAGGACGGGTCTCAGGTTTGTTATTAGAATCATTGAGATATCATATTGCATGCTGTAGGAAGGGTCTAAGTATTGGAATGGGAAGTACTTGGATATCACATCTCATGCTATAGATAGGCTCTTAGGTTTGGAAAGGAAAGGAGTTGGATATCACATTTCATGTTAGAGGAAGGATCTTAGGTTTGGTATTAGAAGCATTGAGATATCACATCTCATGCTATAGGAAGGGTCTCAGGATTGGAATGGGAAGTAGTTGGATATCACATCTCATGCTATAGGAAGGGTCTCAGGTTTGGTATAAGCATTGAGATATCACATCTCATGCTATAGGACGGGTCTCAGGATTGGAATGGAAGGAGTTGGATATCACATCTCATGTTATAGGAAGGATCTCAGGTTTGGTATTAGAAGCATTGAGACATCACATCTCATGCTATAGGAAGGGTCTCAGGGTTGGAATGGGAAGGAGTTGGATATCACATCTCATCCAATAGGAAGGGTCTCAGGTTTGGAATGGTAAGGAATTGGATATCACATCTCATGTTATAGGAAGGATCTCAGGTTTGGTATTAGAAGCATTGAGATATCACATCTCATGCTATAGGAAGGGTCTCAGGATTGGAATGTGAAGGATTTGGATATCACATCTCATGCTAAAGGAAGGGTCTCAGGTTTGGTAGAAGCATTGAGATATCACGTCTCTGCTATCGGAAGGGTCTCAGGATTGGATTGGGAAGGAGTTGGATATCCCTTCTCATGCTATTGGAAGGGTCTCAGGATTTGAATGGCAAGGAGTTGGATATCACATCTCATGCCATTGGAAGGGTCTCTGGTTTGGTATAAGCATTGAGATATCACATCTCTGCTATCGGAAGGGTCTCAGGATTGGAATGGGAAGGAGTTGGATATTCCCATCTCATGTTATAGGAAGAGTCTCAGGTTTGGTATTAGAAGCATTGAGATATCACATCTCATGCTATAGGAAGGGTCTCAGGATTGGAATGGGAAGGACTTGGATATCACATCTCATGCTATAGGGAGGGTCTCAAGTTTGATATTAGAAGCTTTGAGATATCACATCTCATGATATCGGAAGGGTCTCAGGATTGGAATGGGAAGGAGTTGGATATCACATCTCATGATAAAGGAAGGGTCTAAGGTTTGGAAGGGGAAGGATTTGGATATCACATCTGATGTTATATTACGGGTCTCAGGTTTGGTATTAGAAGCATTGAGATATCAAGTCTCAGAGTATAGGAAGGGTCTCAGAATTGGAATGGGAAGGAGTTGGATATCAGATCTCAAGCTATAGGAAGGGTCTCAGGATTGGAATGGGAAGGACTTGGATATCACATCTCATGCTATAGGAAGGCTCTCAGGTTTGGAAGGGGAAAGAGTTGGATATCACATTTCATGTTAGAGGTAGGTTCTCAGGTTTGGTATTAGAGGCATTGAGATATCACATCTCATGCTATCAGAAGGGTCTCAGGAATGGAATAGGAAGGAGTTGGATATCACATCTCATGCTAAAGGGAGGGTCTCAGGTTTGGAAGGGGAAGGATTTGGATATCACATCTCATGTTATAGGAAGGATCTCAGGTTTGGTATTAGAAGCATTGAGATATCACATCTCATGCTATCAGAAGGGTCTCAGGATTGGAATGGGAAGGAGTTGGATATCACATCTCATGCTAAAGGGAGGGTCTCAGGTTTGGAAGGGGAAGGATTTGGATATCACATCTCATGTTATCGGAAGGATCTCACGTTTGGTATTAGAAGTATTGGGATATCACATATCATGCTATAGGGAGGGTCTCAGTTTTGATATTAGAAGCATTGAGATATCACATCTCATGCTATCGGAAGTGTCTCAGGATTGGAATGGGAAGGAGCTGGATATCACATCTCATGCTAAAGGAAGGGTCTCAGGTTTGGAACGGGAAGGATTTGGATATCACATCTCATGTTATAGGAAGGGTCTCAGGTTTGGTATAAGCATTGAGATATCACATCTCTGCTATCGGAAGTGTCTCAGGATTGGAATGGGAAGGAGTTGGATATCCCATCTCATGTTATAGGACGGGTCTCAGGTTTGTTATTAGAATCATTGAGATATCATATTGCATGCTGTAGGAAGGGTCTAAGGGTTGGAATGGGAAGGACTTGGATATCACATCTCATGCTATAGATAGGCTCTTAGGTTTGGAAAGGGAAGGAGTTGGATATCACATTTCATGTTAGAGGAAGGATCTCAGGTTTGGTATTAGAAGCATTGAGATATCACATCTCATGCTATAGGAAGGGTCTCAGGATTGGAATGGGAAGTAGTTGGATATCACATCTCATGCTATAGGAAGGGTCTCAGGTTTGGTATAAGCATTGAGATATCACATCTCATGCTATAGGACGGGTCTCAGGATTGGAATGGAAGGAGTTGGATATCACATCTCATGTTATAGGAAGGATCTCAGGTTTGGTATTAGAAGCATTGAGATATCACATCTCATGCTATAGGAAGGGTCTCAGGATTGGAATGTGAAGGATTTGGATATCACATCTCATGCTAAAGGAAGGGTCTCAGGTTTGGTAGAAGCATTGAGATATTACGTCTCTGCTATCGGAAGGGTCTCAGGATTGGATTGGGAAGGAGTTGGATATCCCTTCTCATGCTATAGGAAGGGTCTCAGGATTTGAATGGCAAGGAGTTGGATATCACATCTCATGCCATAGGAAGGGTCTCAGGTTTGGTATAAGCATTGAGATATCACATCTCTGCTATCGGAAGGGTCTCAGGATTGGATTGGGAAGGAGTTGGATATCCCTTCTCATGCTATAGGAAGTGTCTCAGGTTGGAATGGGAAGGAGTTGGATATCACATCTTATGTTATAGGAAGGGTCTCAGGATAGGAATGGGAAGGATTTGGATATCACATCTCTTGCTATAGGAAGGGTCTCAGGATTGGAATGGGTAGGAGTTGGATATTACTTTCTTGCTATAGGAAGGGTCTCATGTTTGGAATGGGAAGGAGTTGGATCTCAATGCTTCTAATACCAAACCTGAGACCCTTCCTATAACATGAGATGGAAATATCCAACTCCTTCCCATTCCAATCCTGAGACCCTTCCGATAGCAGAGATGTGATATCTCAATGCTTATACCAAACCTGAGATCCTTCCTATGGCATGAGATGTCATATACAACTCCTTCCCATTCCAATCCTGAGACCCTTCCTATAGCATGAGATGTGATATCTCAATGCTTATACCAAACCTGAGACCCTTCCTATAGCATGAGATGTGATATCCAACTCCTTCCCATTCCAATCCTGAGACCCTTCCTATAGCATGAGATGTGATGTCTCAATGCTTCTAATACCAAACCTGAGATCCTTCCTATAACATGAGATGTGATATCCAACTCCTTCCCATTCCAATCCCGAGACCCTTCCTATAGCATGAGATGTGATATCTCAATGCTTATACCAAACCTGAGACCCTTCCTATAGCATGAGATGTGATATCCAACTCCTTCCCATTCCAATCCTGAGACTCTTCCTATAGCATGAGATGTGATATCTCAATGCCTCTAATACCAAACCTGGGATCCTTCCTCTAACATGAAATGTGATATCCAACTCCTTCCCTTTCCAAACCTGAGAGCCTACCTATAACATGAGATGTGATATCCAAGTCCTTCCCATTCCAATCCTTAGACCCTTCCTACAGCATGCAATATGATATCTCAATGATTCTAATAACAAACCTGAGACCCGTCCTATAACATGAGATGGGATATCCAACTCCTTCCCATTCCAATCCTGAGACACTTCCGATAGCAGAGATGTGATATCTCAATGCTTATACCAAACCTGAGACCCTTCCTATAACATGAGATGTGATATCCAACTCCTTCCCGGTCCAAACCTGAGACCCTTCCTATAGCATATGTGATATCCCACTCCTTCCCATTCCAAACATGAGACCCTTCCTATAGCAAGAGTGTAATATCCAACTCTTTCCCATTCCAATCCTGAGACCATTCCTATAGCATGAGATGTGATATCTCAATGCTTCTAATACCAAACCTGAGATCCTTCCTATGACATGAGATGTGATATCCAATTCCTCCCCATTCCAAACCTGAGAACCTTCCTACAGCATGCGATGTGATATCTCAATGCTTCTAATACCAAACCCGAGACCAGTCCTATAACATGAGATTGGATATCCAACTCCTTCCCCTTCCAAACCTGAGACTCTTCCTATAGCATGAGATGTGATATCCAACTTCTTCCCATTCCAATCCTGAGACCCTTCCTATAACATGAGATGTGATGTCTCAATGCTTCTAATACCAAACCTGAGATCTTTCCTATAACATGAGATGTGATATCCAACTCCTTCCCATTCCAATCCTGAGACCCTTCCTATAGCATGAGATGTGATATCTCAATGCTTCTATCAAACCTGAGTCCCTTCCTTTAGCATGAGATGTGATATCCAACTCCTTCCCATTCCAATCCTGAGACCCTTCCTATATCATGAGATGTGATATTTCAAAGCTTCTAATACCAAACCTGGGACCCGTCCTATAACATGAGATATGATATCCAAATCCTTCCCCTTCCAAACCTGAGACCCTTCCTTTAGCATGAGATGTGATATCCAAATCCTTCCCATTCCAAGCCTGAAACCCTTCCTATAGCATGAGATGTGATATCTCAATGTTTCTAATAAAAAACCTGAGACTCTTCCTATAGCAAGAGATGTGATATCCAAATCCTTCCCATTCCAATCCTGAGACCCTTCCTATAACATGAGATGTGATATCTCAATGCCTCTAATACCAAACCTGAGATTCTTCCTATAACATGAGATGTGATATCTCAATGCTTCTAATACCAAACCTGAGACCCTCCCTTTAGCATGAGATGTGATATCCGACTCCTTCCCATTCCAATCCTGAGACCCTTCTGATAGCATGAGATGTGATATCTCAATGCCTCTAATACCAAACCAGAGATTCTTCCTATAACATGAGATGTGATATCTCAATGCTTCTAATACCAAACCTGAGACCCTCCCTTTAGCATGAGATGTGATATCCGACTCCTTCCCATTCCAATCCTGAGACCCTTCTGATAGCATGAGATGTGATATCTCAATGCTTCTAACACCAAACCTGAGACCCTTCCTATAACATAAGATGGGATATCCAATTCCTTCCCATTCCAATCCTGAGACCCTTCCGATAGCAGAGATGTGATATCTCAATGCTTATACCAAACCTGAGACCCTTCCTATAGCTTGAGATGTGATATCCAACTCCTTCCCATTCCAATCCTGAGACCCTTCCTATAGCATGAGATGTGATATCTCAAGGCCTCTAATACCAAACCTGAGATCCTTCCTCTAACATGAAATGTGATATCCAACTCCTTCCCCTTCCAAACCTGAGAGCCTTCCTATAACATGAAATGTGATATCCAATTCCTTCCCATTCCAACCTGAGACCCTTCCTATAGCATGAGATGGGATATCCAACTCCTTCCAAATCCAATACTGATACCCTTCCGATAGCATGAGATGTGATATCCCAATGCTTCTACCAAACCTGAGACCCATACTATGGCATGAGATGTGATATCAAACTCCTTCCCATTCCAATCCTGAGACCCTACCTATAGCTTGAGATGTGATATCCAACTCCTTCCCATTCCAATTCTGAGACCCTTCCTATACCATGAGACTTGATATCTCAATGCTTCTAATACCAAACCTGAGACCCGTCCTATAACATGAGATGTGATATCCAAATCCTTCCCCTTCCAAACCTTAGACCCTTCCTTTATCATGAGATGTGATATCCAATTCCTTCCCATTCCAATCCTGAGACCCTTCCGATATCATGAGATTTGTTATCTCAATGCTTCTAATATCAAACTTGAGACCCTCCCTATAACATGAGATGTGACATCCAAGTCCTCCCCATTCCAATCCTGAGACCCTTCCTATAGCATGAGATGTGATATCAAACTCCTTCCCATTCCAATCCTGAGACCCTACCTATAGCTTGAGACTTGATATCTCAATGCTTCTAATACCAAACCTGAGACCCGTCCTATAACATGAGATGTGATATCCAAATCCTTCCCCTTCCAAACCTTAGACCCTTCCTTTATCATGAGATGTGATATCCAATTCCTTCCCATTCCAATCCTGAGACCCTTCCGATATCATGAGATTTGTTATCTCAATGCTTCTAATATCAAACTTGAGACCCTCCCTATAACATGAGATGTGACATCCAAGTCCTCCCCATTCCAATCCTGAGACCCTTCCTATAGCATGAGATGTGATATCTCAATGCTTCTAATACCAAACCTGAGACCCTTCCTATAACATGATTTGGGATATCCAACTCCTTCCCATTCCAATCCTGAGACCCTTCCGATAGCAGAGATGTGATATCTCAATGCTTATACCAAACCTGAGACCCTTCCTATGGCCTGAGATGTCATATGCAACTCCTTCCCATTCCAATCCTGAGACCCTTCCTATAGCATTAGATGTGATATCTCAATGCTATACCAAATCTGAGACCCTTCCTATAGCATGAGATGTGATATCCAACTTCTTCCCATTCCAATCCTGAGACCCTTCCTATAGCATGAGATGTGATGTCTCAATTCTTCTAATACCAAAACTGAGATCCTTCCTATAACATGAGATGTGATTTCCAAATCCTTCCACTTCCAAACCTGAGACCCTCCCTTTAGCATGAGATGTGATATCCAACTCCTTCCCATTCCAATCCTGAGACCCTTCTGATAGCATGAGATGTGATATTTCAATGCCTCTAATACCAAACCTGAGATCCTACCTCTAACATGAAATGTGATATCCATCTCCTTCCCTTTCCAAACCTGAGACCCCGCCTATAGCATGAGATGTGATATCCAAGTCCTTCCCATTCCAATCCTGAGACCCTTCCTATAGCATGTGATGTGATATCTCAATGCTTATACCAAATCTGAGACCCTTCCTATAGCATGAGATGTGATATCCAACTCCTTCCCATTCCAATCCTGAGACCCTTCCTATAGCATGAGATGTGATGTCTCAATGCTTCTAATACCAAACCTGAGATCCTTCCTATAACATGAGATGTGAAATCCCAACTCCTTCCCATTCCAATCCTGAGACCCTTATGATAGCATGAGATGTGATATCTCAATGCCTCTAATACCAAACCTGAGATACTTCCGATAGCATGAGATGTGATATCTCAATACTTCTAATACCAAACCTGAGATCCTTCCTATAACATGAGATGTGATTTCCAAATCCTTCCCCTTCCAAACCTGAGACCCTCCCTTTAGCATGAGATGTGATATCCAACTCCTTCCCATTCCAATCCTGAGACCCATCTGATAGCATGAGATGTGATATTTCAATGCCTCTAATACCAAACCTGAGATCCTACCTCTAACATGAAATGTGATATCCATCTCCTTCCCTTTCCAAACCTGAGACCCTGCCTATAGCATGAGATGTGATATCCAAGTCCTTCCCATTCCAATCCTGAGACCCTTCCTATAGCATATGATGTGATATCTCAATGCTTATACCAAACCTGAGACCCTTCCTATGGCCTGAGATGTCATATGCAACTCCTTCCCATTCCAATCCTGAGACCCTTCCTATAGCATTAGATGTGATATCTCAATGCTTATACCAAATCTGAGACCCTTCCTATAGCATGAGATGTGATATCCAACTTCTTCCCATTCCAATCCTGAGACCCTTCCTATAGCATGAGATGTGATGTCTCAATTCTTCTAATACCAAAACTGAGATTCTTCCTATAACATGAGATGTGATTTCCAAATCCTTCCACTTCCAAACCTGAGACCCTCCCTTTAGCATGAGATGTGATATCCAACTCCTTCCCATTCCAATCCTGAGACCCTTCTGATAGCATGAGATGTGATATTTCAATGCCTCTAATACCAAACCTGAGATCCTACCTCTAACATGAAATGTGATATCCATCTCCTTCCCTTTCCAAACCTGAGACCTTGCCTATAGCATGAGATGTGATATCCAAGTCCTTCCCATTCCAATCCTGAGACCCTTCCTATAGCATGTGATGTGATATCTCAATGCTTATACCAAATCTGAGACCCTTCCTATAGCATGAGATGTGATATCCAACTCCTTACCATTCCAATCCTGAGACCCTTCCTATAGCATGAGATGTGATGTCTCAATGCTTCTAATACCAAACCTGAGATCCTTCCTATAACATGAGATGTGATATCCAACTCCTTCCCATTCCAATCCTGAGACCCTTATGATAGCATGAGATGTGATATCTCAATGCCTCTAATACCAAACCTGAGATACTTCCGATAGCATGAGATGTGATATCTCAATGCTTCTAATACCAAACCTGAGATCCTTCCTATAACATGAGATGTGATTTCCAAATCCTTCCCCTTCCAAACCTGAGACCCTCCCTTTAGCATGAGATGTGATATCCAACTCCTTCCCATTCCAATCCTGAGACCCATCTGATAGCATGAGATGTGATATTTCAATGCCTCTAATACCAAACCTGAGATCCTACCTCTAACATGAAATGTGATATCCATCTCCTTCCCTTTCCAAACCTGAGACCCTGCCTATAGCATGCGATGTGATATCCAACTCCTTCCCATTCCAATCCTGAGACCCTTCCTATAGCATGAGATGTGATGTCTCAATGCTTCTAATACCAAACCTGAGATCCTTCCTATAACATGAGATGTGATATCCAACTCCTTCCCATTCCAATCCTGAGACCCTTATGATAGCATGAGATGTGATATCTCAATGCCTCTAATACCAAACCTGAGATACTTCCGATAGCATGAGATGTGATATCTCAATGCTTCTAATACCAAACCTGAGATCCTTCCTATAACATGAGATGTGATTTCCAAATCCTTCCCCTTCCAAACCTGAGACCCTCCCTTTAGCATGAGATGTGATATCCAACTCCTTCCCATTCCAATCCTGAGACCCATCTGATAGCATGAGATGTGATATTTCAATGCCTCTAATACCAAACCTGAGATCCTACCTCTAACATGAAATGTGATATCCATCTCTTTCCCTTTCCAAACCTGAGACCCTGCCTATAGCATGAGATGTGATATCCAAGTCCTTTCCATTCCAATCCTGAGACCCTTCCTATAGCATGTGATGTGATATCTCAATGCTTATACCAAACCTGAGACCCTTCCTATGGCATGAGATGTCATATACAACTCCTTCCCATTCCAATCCTGAGACCCTTCCTATAGCATGAGATGTGATATCTCAATGCTTATACCAAACCTGAGACCCTTTATATAGCATGAGATGTGATATCCAACTTCTTCCCATTCCAATCCTGAGACCCTTCCCATAACATGAGATGTGATGTCGCAATGCTTCTAATACCAAACCTGAGATCTTTCCTATAACATGAGATGTGATATCCAACTCCTTCCCATTCCAATCCTGAGACCCTTCCTATAGCATGAGATGTGATATCACAATGCTTATACCAAACCTGAGACCGTTCCTATAGCTTGAGATGTGATATCCAACTCCTTCCCATTCCAATCCTGAGACCCTTCCTATAGCATGAGATGTGATATCTCAAGGCCTCTAATACCAAACCTGAGTTCGTTCCTCTAACATGAAATGTGATATCCAACTCCTTCCCCTTCCAAACCTGAGAGCCTTCCTATAACATGAGATGTGACATCCAAGTCCTCCCCATTCCAATCCTGAGACCCTTCCTATAGCATGAGATGTGATGTCTCAATGCTTCTAATACCAAATCTGAGACCCTTCCTATAGCATGAGATGTGATATCCAACTCCTTCCCATTCCAATCCTGAGACCCTTCCTATAGCATGAGATGTGATGTCTCAATGCTTCTAATACCAAACCTGAGATCCTTCCTATAACATGAGATGTGATATCCAACTCCTTCCCATTCCAATCCTGAGACCCTTATGATAGCATGAGATGTGATATCTCAATGCCTCTAATACCAAACCTGAGATACTTCCGATAGCATGAGATGTGATATCTCAATGCTTCTAATACCAAACCTGAGATCCTTCCTATAACATGAGATGTGATTTCCAAATCCTTCCCCTTCCAAACCTGAGACCCTCCCTTTAGCATGAGATGTGATATCCAACTCCTTCCCATTCCAATCCTGAGACCCATCTGATAGCATGAGATGTGATATTTCAATGCCTCTAATACCAAACCTGAGATCCTACCTCTAACATGAAATGTGATATCCATCTCCTTCCCTTTCCAAACCTGAGACCCTGCCTATAGCATGAGATGTGATATCCAAGTCCTTTCCATTCCAATCCTGAGACCCTTCCTATAGCATGTGATGTGATATCTCAATGCTTATACCAAACCTGAGACCCTTCCTATGGCATGAGATGTCATATACAACTCCTTCCCATTCCAATCCTGAGACCCTTCCTATAGCATGAGATGTGATATCTCAATGCTTATACCAAACCTGAGACCCTTTATATAGCATGAGATGTGATATCCAACTTCTTCCCATTCCAATCCTGAGACCCTTCCCATAACATGAGATGTGATGTCGCAATGCTTCTAATACCAAACCTGAGATCTTTCCTATAACATGAGATGTGATATCCAACTCCTTCCCATTCCAATCCTGAGACCCTTCCTATAGCATGAGATGTGATATCACAATGCTTATACCAAACCTGAGACCGTTCCTATAGCTTGAGATGTGATATCCAACTCCTTCCTATTCCAATCCTGAGACCCTTCCTATAGCATGAGATGTGATATCTCAAGGCCTCTAATACCAAACCTGAGTTCGTTCCTCTAACATGAAATGTGATATCCAACTCCTTCCCCTTCCAAACCTGAGAGCCTTCCTATAACATGAGATGTGACATCCAAGTCCTCCCCATTCCAATCCTGAGACCCTTCCTATAGCATGAGATGTGATGTCTCAATGCTTCTAATACCAAATCTGAGACCCTTCCTATAGCATGAGATGTGATATCCAACTCCTTCCCATTCCAATCCTGAGACCCTTCCTATAGCATGAGATGTGATGTCTCAATGCTTCTAATACCAAACCTGAGATCCTTCCTATAACATGAGATGTGATATCCTACTCCTTCCCATTCCAATCCTGAGACCCTTATGATAGCATGAGATGTGATATCTCAATGCCTCTAATACCAAACCTGAGATACTTCCGATAGCATGAGATGTGATATCTCAATGCTTCTAATACTAAACCTGAGATCCTTCCTATAACATGAGATGTGATTTCCAAATCCTTCCCCTTCCAAACCTGAGACCCTCCCTTTAGCATGAGATGTGATATCCAACTCCTTCCCATTCCAATCCTGAGACCCATCTGATAGCATGAGATGTGATATTTCAATGCCTCTAATACCAAACCCGAGATCCTACCTCTAACATGAAATGTGATATCCATCTCCTTCCCTTTCCAAACCTGAGACCCTGCCTATAGCATGAGATGTGATATCCGAGTCCTTTCCATTCCAATCCTGAGACCCTTCCTATAGCATGTGATGTGATATCTCAATGCTTATACCAAACCTGAGACCCTTCCTATGGCATGAGATGTCATATACAACTCCTTCCCATTCCAATCCTGAGACCCTTCCTATAGCATGAGATGTGATATCCAACTCCTTCCCATTCCAATCCTGAGACCCATCTGATAGCATGAGATGTGATATTTCAATGCCTCTAATACCAAACCTGAGATCCTACCTCTAACATGAAATGTGATATCCAACTCCTTCCCCTTCCGAACCTGAGAGCCTTCCTATAACATGAAATGTGATATCCAATTCCTTCCCATTCCAACCTGAGACCCTACCTATAGCATGAGATGGGATATCCAACTCCTTCCAAATCCAATACTGATACCCTTCCGATAGCATGAGATGTGATATCCCAATGCTTCTACCAAACCTGAGACCCATACTATGGCATGAGATGTGATATCAAACTCCTTCCCATTCCAATCCTGAGACCCTACCTATAGCTTGAGATGTGATATCCAACTCCTTCCCATTCCAATTCTGAGACCCTTCCTATACCATGAGACTTGATATCTCAATGCTTCTAATACCAAACCTGAGACCCGTCCTATAACATGAGATGTGATATCCAAATCCTTCCCCTTCCAAACCTTAGACCCTTCCTTTATCATGAGATGTGATATCCAATTCCTTCCCATTCCAATCCTGAGACCCTTCCGATATCATGAGATTTGTTATCTCAATGCTTCTAATATCAAACTTGAGACCCTCCCTATAACATGAGATGTGACATCCAAGTCCTCCCCATTCCAATCCTGAGACCCTTCCTATAGCATGAGATGTGATATCTCAATGCTTCTAATACCAAACCTGAGACCCTTCCTATAACATGATTTGGGATATCCAACTCCTTCCCATTCCAATCCTGAGACCCTTCCGATAGCAGAGATGTGATATCTCAATGCTTATACCAAACCTGAGACCCTTCCTATGGCCTGAGATGTCATATGCAACTCCTTCCCATTCCAATCCTGAGACCCTTCCTATAGCATTAGATGTGATATCTCAATGCTTATACCAAATCTGAGACCCTTCCTATAGCATGAGATGTGATATCCAACTTCTTCCCATTCCAATCCTGAGACCCTTCCTATAGCATGAGATGTGATGTCTCAATTCTTCTAATACCAAACCTGAGATCCTTCCTATAACATGAGATGTGATTTCCAAATCCTTCCACTTCCAAACCTGAGACCCTCCCTTTAGCATGAGATGTGATATCCAACTCCTTCCCATTCCAATCCTGAGACCCTTCTGATAGCATGAGATGTGATATTTCAATGCCTCTAATACCAAACCTGAGATCCTACCTCTAACATGAAATGTGATATCCATCTCCTTCCCTTTCCAAACCTGAGACCCTGCCTATAGCATGAGATGTGATATCCAAGTCCTTCCCATTCCAATCCTGAGACCCTTCCTATAGCATGTGATGTGATATCTCAATGCTTATACCAAATCTGAGACCCTTCCTATAGCATGAGATGTGATATCCAACTCCTTCCCATTCCAATCCTGAGAACCTTCCTATAGCATGAGATGTGATGTCTCAATGCTTCTAATACCAAACCTGAGATCCTTCCTATAACATGAGATGTGATATCCAACTCCTTCCCATTCCAACCCTGAGACCCTTATGATAGCATGAGATGTGATATCTCAATGCCTCTAATACCAAACCTGAGATACTTCCGATAGCATGAGATGTGATATCTCAATGCTTCTAATACCAAACCTGAGATCCTTCCTATAACATGAGATGTGATTTCCAAATCCTTCCCCTTCCAAACCTGAGACCCTCCCTTTAGCATGAGATGTGATATCCAACTCCTTCCCATTCCAATCCTGAGACCCATCTGATAGCATGAGATGTGATATTTCAATGCCTCTAATACCAAACCTGAGATCCTACCTCTAACATGAAATGTGATATCCATCTCCTTCCCTTTCCAAACCTGAGACCCTGCCTATAGCATGAGATGTGATATCCAAGTCCTTTCCATTCCAATCCTGAGACCCTTCCTATAGCATGTGATGTGATATCTCAATGCTTATACCAAACCTGAGACCCTTCCTATGGCATGAGATGTCATATACAACTCCTTCCCATTCCAATCCTGAGACCCTTCCTATAGCATGAGATGTGATATCTCAATGCTTATACCAAACCTGAGACCCTTTATATAGCATGAGATGTGATATCCAACTTCTTCCCATTCCAATCCTGAGACCCTTCCCATAACATGAGATGTGATGTCGCAATGCTTCTAATACCAAACCTGAGATCTTTCCTATAACATGAGATGTGATATCCAACTCCTTCCCATTCCAATCCTGAGACCCTTCCTATAGCATGAGATGTGATATCACAATGCTTATACCAAACCTGAGACCGTTCCTATAGCTTGAGATGTGATATCCAACTCCTTCCCATTCCAATCCTGAGACCCTTCCTATAGCATGAGATGTGATATCTCAAGGCCTCTAATACCAAACCTGAGTTCGTTCCTCTAACATGAAATGTGATATCCAACTCCTTCCCCTTCCAAACCTGAGAGCCTTCCTATAACATGAGATGTGACATCCAAGTCCTCCCCATTCCAATCCTGAGACCCTTCCTATAGCATGAGATGTGATGTCTCAATGCTTCTAATACCAAATCTGAGACCCTTCCTATAGCATGAGATGTGATATCCAACTCCTTCCCATTCCAATCCTGAGACCCTTCCTATAGCATGAGATGTGATGTCTCAATGCTTCTAATACCAAACCTGAGATCCTTCCTATAACATGAGATGTGATATCCAACTCCTTCCCATTCCAATCCTGAGACCCTTATGATAGCATGAGATGTGATATCTCAATGCCTCTAATACCAAACCTGAGATACTTCCGATAGCATGAGATGTGATATCTCAATGCTTCTAATACCAAACCTGAGATCCTTCCTATAACATGAGATGTGATTTCCAAATCCTTCCCCTTCCAAACCTGAGACCCTCCCTTTAGCATGAGATGTGATATCCAACTCCTTCCCATTCCAATCCTGAGACCCATCTGATAGCATGAGATGTGATATTTCAATGCCTCTAATACCAAACCTGAGATCCTACCTCTAACATGAAATGTGATATCCATCTCCTTCCCTTTCCAAACCTGAGACCCTGCCTATAGCATGAGATGTGATATCCAAGTCCTTTCCATTCCAATCCTGAGACCCTTCCTATAGCATGTGATGTGATATCTCAATGCTTATACCAAACCTGAGACCCTTCCTATGGCATGAGATGTCATATACAACTCCTTCCCATTCCAATCCTGAGACCCTTCCTATAGCATGAGATGTGATATCTCAATGCTTATACCAAACCTGAGACCCTTTATATAGCATGAGATGTGATATCCAACTTCTTCCCATTCCAATCCTGAGACCCTTCCCATAACATGAGATGTGATGTCGCAATGCTTCTAATACCAAACCTGAGATCTTTCCTATAACATGAGATGTGATATCCAACTCCTTCCCATTCCAATCCTGAGACCCTTCCTATAGCATGAGATGTGATATCACAATGCTTATACCAAACCTGAGACCCTTCCTATAGCATGAGATGTGATATCTCAATGCTTCTAATACCAAACCTGAGACCCTTCCTATGGCATGAGATGTCATATACAACTCCTTCCCATTCCAATCCTGAGACCCTTCCTATAGCATGAGATGTGATATCTACATGCTTATACCAAACCTGAGACCCTTCCTATAGCATGAGATGTGATATCCAACTTCTTCACATTCCAATCCTGAGACCCTTCCTATAACATGAGATGTGATGTCTCAATGCTTCTAATACCAAACCTGAGACCCTTCCTATAACATGAGATGGGATATCCAACTCCTTCCCATTCCAATCCTGAGACCCTTCCGATAGCAGGGATGTGATATCTCAATGCTTATACCAAACCTGAGACCCTTCCTATGGCCTGAGATGTCATATACAACTCCTTCCCATTCCAATCCTGAGACCCTTCCTATAGCATGAGATGTGATATCTCAATGCTTATACCAAATCTGAGACCCTTCCTATAGCATGAGATGTGATATCCAACTCCTTCCCATTCCAATCCTGAGACCCTTCCTATAGCATGAGATGTGATGTCTCAATGCTTCTAATACCAAACCTGAGATCCTTCCTATAACATGAGATGTGATATCCAACTCCTTCCCATTCCAATCCTGAGACCCTTATGATAGCATGAGATGTGATATCTCAATGCCTCTAATACCAAACCTGAGATACTTCCGATAGCATGAGATGTGATATCTCAATGCTTCTAATATCAAACCTGAGATCCTTCCTATAACATGAGATGTGATTTCCAAATCCTTCCCCTTCCAAACCTGAGACCCTCCCTTTAGCATGAGATGTGATATCCAACTCCTTCCCATTCCAATCCTGAGACCCTTCTGATAGCATGAGATGTGATATTTCAATGCCTCTAATACCAAACCTGAGATCCTACCTCTAACATGAAATGTGATATCCATCTCCTTCCCTTTCCAAACCTGAGACCCTGCCTATAGCATGAGATGTGATATCCAAGTCCTTTCCATTCCAATCCTGAGACCCTTCCTATAGCATGTGATGTGATATCTCAATGCTTATACCAAACCTGAGACCCTTCCTATGGCATGAGATGTCATATACAACTCCTTCCCATTCCAAACCTGAGACCCTTCCTATAGCATGAGATGTGATATCTCAATGCTTATACCAAACCTGAGATCTTTCCTATAACATGAGATGTGATATCCAACTCCTTCCCATTCCAATCCTGAGACCCTTCCTATAGCATGAGATGTGATATCACAATGCTTATACCAAACCTGAGACCGTTCCTATAGCTTGAGATGTGATATCCAACTCCTTCCCATTCCAATCCTGAGTCCCTTCCTATAGCATGAGATGTGATATCTCAAGGCCTCTAATACCAAACCTGAGATCGTTCCTCTAACATGAAATGTGATATCCAACTCCTTCCCCTTCCAAACCTGAGAGCCTTCCTATAGCATGAGATATGATAGCCAAGTCCTTCCAATTCCAATCCTGAGACCCTTCCTATAACATGAAATGTGATATCCAACTCCTTCCCATTCCAACCTGAGACCCTTCCTATAGCATGAGATGGGATATCTCAATGCTTCTAATACCAAACCTGAGACTCTTCCTATAACATGAGATGGGATATCCAACTCATTCCCATTCCAATCCTGAGACCCTTCCGATAGCAGAGATGTGATATCTCAATGCTTATACCAAACCTGAGACCCTTCCTATGGCCTGAGATGTCATATACAACTCCTTCCCATTCCAATCCTGAGACCCTTCCTATAGCATGAGATGTGATATCTCAATGCTTATACCAAATCTGAGACCCTTCCTATAGCATGAGATGTGATATCCAACTCCTTCCCATTCCAATCCTGAGACCCTTCCTATAGCATGAGATGTGATGTCTCAATGCTTCTAATACCAAACCTGAGATCTTTCCTATAACATGAGATGTGATATCCAACTCCTTCCCATTCCAATCCTGAGACCCTTATGATAGCATGAGATGTGATATCTCAATGCCTCTAATACCAAACCTGAGATACTTCCGATAGCATGAGATGTGATATCTCAATGCTTCTAATACCAAACCTGAGATCCTTCCTATAACATGAGATGTGATTTCCAAATCCTCCCCCTTCCAAACCTGAGACCCTCCCTTTAGCATGAGATGTGATATCCAACTCCTTCCCATTCCAATCCTGAGACCCTTCTGATAGCATGAGATGTGATAACTCAATGCCTCTAATTCCAAACCTGAGATCCTACCTCTAACATGAAATGTGATATCCATCTCCTTCCCTTTCCAAACCTGAGACCCTGCCTATAGCATGAGATGTGATATCCAAGTCCTTCCCATTCCAATCCTGAGACCCTTCCTATAGCATGTGATGTGATATCTCAATGCTTATACCAAACCTGAGACCCTTCCTATGGCATGAGATGTCATATACAACTCCTTCCCATTCCAATCCTGAGACCCTTCCTATAGCATGAGATGTGATATCTCAATGCTTATACCAAACCTGAGACCCTTCCTATAACATGAGATGTGATATCCAACTCCTTCCCATTCCAATCCTGAGACCCTTATGATAGCATGAGATGTGATATCTCAATGCCTCTAATACCAAACCTGAGATACTTCCGATAGCATGAGATGTGATATCTCAATGCTTCTAATACCAAACCTGAGATCCTTCCTATAACATGAGATGTGATTTCCAAATCCTCCCCCTTCCAAACCTGAGACCCTCCCTTTAGCATGAGATGTGATATCCAACTCCTTCCCATTCCAATCCTGAGACCCTTCTGATAGCATGAGATGTGATAACTCAATGCCTCTAATTCCAAACCTGAGATCCTACCTCTAACATGAAATGTGATATCCATCTCCTTCCCTTTCCAAACCTGAGACCCTGCCTATAGCATGAGATGTGATATCCAAGTCCTTCCCATTCCAATCCTGAGACCCTTCCTATAGCATGTGATGTGATATCTCAATGCTTATACCAAACCTGAGACCCTTCCTATGGCATGAGATGTCATATACAACTCCTTCCCATTCCAATCCTGAGACCCTTCCTATAGCATGAGATGTGATATCTCAATGCTTATACCAAACCTGAGACCCTTCCTATAGCATGAGATGTGATATCCAACTTCTTCCCATTCCAATCCTGAGACCCTTCCTATAACATGAGATGTGATGTCTCAATGCTTCTAATACCAAACCTGAGATCTTTCCTATACCATGAGATGTGATATCCAACTCCTTCCCATTCCAATCCTGAGACCCTTCCTATAGCATGAGATGCGATATCACAATGCTTATACCAAACCTGAGACCGTTCCTATAGCTTGAGATGTGATATCCAACTCCTTCCCATTCCAATCCTGAGACCCTTCCTATAGCATGAGATGTGATATCTCAAGGCCTCTAATACCAAACCTGAGATCCTTCCTCTAACATGAAATGTGATATCCAACTCCTTCCCCTTCCAAACCTGAGAGCCTTCCTATAGCATGAGATATGATATCCAAGTCCTTCCCATTCCAATCCTGAGACCCTTCCTATAACATGAAATGTGATATCCTACTCCTTCCCATTCCAACCTGGGACCCTTCCTATATCATGAGATGGGATATCTCAATGCTTCTAATACCAAACCTGAGACCCTTCCTATAACATGAGATGGGAATATCCAACTCCTTCCCATTCCAATCCTGAGACCCTTCCGATAGCGAGATGTGATATCTCAATGCTTATACCAAACCTGAGATCCTTCCTATAACATGAGATGTGATATCCAACTCCTTCCCATTCCAATCCTGAGACACTTCCTATAGCATGAGATGTGATATCTCACTGCTTATACCAAACCTGAGACCCTTCCTATAGAATGAGATGTGATATCCAACTCCTTCCCATTCCAATCCTGAGACCCTTCCTATAGCATGAGATGTG
Organism: Ambystoma mexicanum; assembly: GCF_040938575.1. NCBI lineage: Eukaryota > Metazoa > Chordata > Amphibia > Caudata > Ambystomatidae > Ambystoma > Ambystoma mexicanum. Next base: position 1,511,450,164 of record NC_090923.1, read on the forward strand.
ATATCTCAATGCTTCTAATATCAAACTTGAGACCCTCCCTATAGCATGAGATGTGATACTCAAGTCCTTCCCATTCCATTCCTGAGACACTTCCTATAGCATGAGATGTGATATCTCAATGCTTCTAATACCAAACCTGAGACTCTTCCTATAACATCAGATGGGATATCCAACTCCTTCCCATTCCAATCCTGAGACCCTTCCAATAGCAGAGATGTGATATCTCAATTGTGGGATGTATTTACCCATGCATCCTAGCCCTACCTCAAAACTGTGCAGTACTGACATGGAAAACATCATGATGGCCAGAGCTTCCCAGAAAATGCACAGGGAAATGCATGAAGAATAGGCTGCCACTCATTTTTGCCGATGTTATGGGCACAGAAGGAAACTGCCTAAAACCACCATTGGACTACCCGCACAGTAGTCTGAAACCATTGGGAGTGGCAATGCTGATTGCCAAAAGCAAACCCATAACTGTTGGGAATTCATTTTCTTAAATCCCAAAAATGGGTGCAGTACCAGTACTCACCACTATCCAAAAGCCGGCAGTTTAAAACCACCCTGTGTTTCTCTGAAGGCAGGCTCAAACTGTCTATTTTAAACATTGCAACACATCTAAAAACTCACTGGACACCAGCAGACAATTGGTAGAATGGAGTGTTGTGTGCCTACAAAATCTGGGAAATGAAGAGCCCAGAACAATGCTTATAACAAAACTGGCTGAGCTATGGAGTCAGCAGTTTAAGTTGCACTGGATTTAAAGACACTAAAATCGAAAATGTTTAGATTAAATGAGTGAGCTATGTTTGGTGTCACATGCCTTTGATACTGTTTAAATGTCATAGTTTTAAACTTAGAATCAGCCTTCTAGCTGCATATGTAAAAATGTTTAGTTTTATTTGAATGCAGGAACTGGGGAACAAAAAGTGACATTTTATCTGAAACCCGGCTTAAGGAACTGAATTCTGCCTGGCAACTACCCCCATCAGGAGGGAAACTTGAGTCACCACTGTGTTCCCAGGCCAACCTTCCTTTTGCTGCCCACACTAAGGATATGCCATCTATCTGATAATTGAATTATCTGTGCTCTGCAAGAGAGTGAACAAAGCCCTCTTCACTCAGGCAAAGGTTTTTATTACCGCAGTCGTAAATTGTAGCTTCCTCTTGGCAGGAGCTGGGAGGAGCACTGCCTGTGAGAGCAAGCTGGCTTGGCAGAAACTGGAAAGACTGGTTTCTATACCATGTGACCTGGGAAACCACACCCCTTTGGAGCCAGAACATAACTTTAAAAAGATGAATAACTCATAGAGCGGACATGTGAAAATTTTATAAATGATACCATAATTCTTGTGATTTTTCTGCCCACATTTTAAGAGGTTTTTCGACCCGGTGGCATGTTCAGGGGGGTTTTAGCGGAAAAATGGATATTACTCTAACTGTATGCATGTTAAAAATCTGAAACTTCATCAGTTAATGTCCGTATTCCCTGCACACATGTATGTAAAGTTGGGTCAATGTCAGAAATTGCAAAATCAGTTAAAAAGTGAAATATGTGCCATTTCTGGATGCAAGCTCCCAGGAAGAGCAGAGTTTGAACAGGGTATACCTCCTGTAATGCATGATGGGTGCATATGATTTTAAAACAATATGTACCTCTGCAAATATGTATTTGTTTCAAATCTAGATTTGTGTGTAAATTGACAGGAGGAGTGGACTTTCTGCAGGCTGTAAAATGACATCACTCTGACTCACAGTTCATTCCCCAATCAAATGATAAATGGAAGTTTGACCAATTAGAAGCTGAGAGAGAGGTAGGGTCAGTGATGCTAGAACACACCCACATTCTAAACACATAAAAGCAGACAGTCAGGAGTGATAGGGACTCTTCAAAATCCATCTGCAGCGGGACGCTCTGCCGGAAAAATCCATACTTACCTCCATCAACCTCCAGAAAGCCAAACTAGAGACTTCAATCTATCCAGAACTAAGAGAACCAGAGAGAAAGCAGTGCTGTACCCAGAGAGACCCAGACCAGCAGAGAGAGCTGACCCAGATCACTGTGAAGTGCAGAGGCCAGACCAGACCAGACCAGAGTCCAGTCTAAAACCCTGACCAGATCCATGGCGAGGCCCATTTCACTCAAGAATATAGTGTGAGTACCTAGAAAACTGTGCAGAACCAATCTCTTAGTTAAAATAATATAATTCAATCTATTTAACCTAAGTAGAACTGCCTCCTAGCTGTCACCTGTCATTTCTAGTTGCAAGCTGCACTTGTCATTTTGAGCTTTTGAAATTTGCAAACCCAAAAACGACCTTTATTAAATCGCTCATATCTCCGCGACCGTTTGGGCTAGAGACTTGCAGTAACTTTCCTCTGATAGCTTAGAATCGTAGCTTTGAATCGCACCAAGAACCGCATTCCTACCCCTTATAGTTTTACCGCAATCGCGGAACACGCATCCGCGAATTTTACCGCGATTTGCAATTTCTTCACATGTAAAAATTGCTGCTGCTTGCCTTCCATTTGCCAGAAATTCGTTTAACCTGCTAACTATCCCTGCATCATTGCTAGTGTGAGCCTGGACTAATATTAACTAGATACCACTCACCCTGAACCTCTGAAAGGGAATTAACAGCATTTCCAGCATATTTCTCATCCATTGCTAACACATATAAAAGCATTTGGGCCTGTGTTTTCAAAACTCCTATCTGTTTTCTGTGGTGTAAGCTTGCTGGGGTGAACTGATTACATTGATTGCATTTTTGAGAACTGCGTGCTTTCCTCCCATTCCTTGCATTGCATAAAGAGGGGGGGAGTGAATAGCCAGAGAAAAGTGATTACATTGTTTGGTTGAAATCATATTGAGTATTTTCTGTACTGCATTCATTGAATATTGCATCCACCTGAGCTTACATAAAGCATCCTCTACCACATTATACTTTTGTTCCTATTTACCAGTGTGCTACCTTATCCATTTCATCTCAACACCTTAGTGATTATAAGAAGTGTGCTAGTGCCAGATTCTCCGTTGTTGATCTTTATCATATCAGATTAAGTGTGCTATTCAATTATTAATTTATTATAAAGCGTGATATATATATATCTGTTTAAATTATCAAATAAACCTTTTAAACTTGCAAAACAGAGCTACTTCTTGGCTCAGTGGGGTCAGGGGGATTCCAAGAGAGGGGTGTTATATAGGGGTAGTCATCCAGAACGCATGAACTGGACCTAAAGATATATCAATAAGGGTTTTCATTCAGTATTCTAGACTAGGCGTTAACTTAGCTGTAGTGCTGAATTGAATCCTCTTACAAATTGGGGGCTCGTCCGGGATCTGGTCAGGGTTTTAGACTGGACTCTGGTCTGGTCTGGTCTGGCCTCTAGTTTGGCTTTCTGGAGGTTGATGGAGGTAAGTATGGATTTTTCCGGCAGAGCGTCCCGCTGCAGATGGATTTTGAAGGTCCAATCTGATCTGGACTCTTCTGAGCAGAGGCTGCAGAGGAGCCAGGAGTCAGAAAATGACAGCAGACGGTACATCACTAAAATAAAGGAGGATATGGATATACTGCAACAGGAAAAGGCTGACCAGGATACCAGATTTCTGGCCCTGCAGAAGGAGCACCAAGACAGTTTGGACTCCTTACTGCAGAGCCAGAAAAAGCTGGAGCAACAATTAGACTTTAACAGGGCATGCACGGAGCAGGTAGCCACCCTGCAAAGTCATCTAGATAGAGTGAAGGTAGAGAGCAACAAGCTGATCTTGAAAGACCTGGATACCCAGGCAGAGTTTGATGAGGAGCGCCAAAAAGCTGGTGCCCTTCAACGGCAAAGGGACGACCTGGCGGCACAAATGCAGGCTCTTAGTCAGGAAAGAGACGCCTTAGGCCAGGAAGTCTGCCATTTAAAAAGAAAAATGGAAGAAAATCACCTGGCCCACCAGGGACTGGGTGATCTCCAAAAAGAACACCAGAACTTGTTAGAGCACACCAGGAGGGTGGAGGATGCTCTAGCAAGAAAGGAGCAGGCCAATAGGGACACAGCTCAGGAGGTAACCCTCCTGCAGCAAAGACTGGCCCAGTTCTCCAGGACCAACCAGGAAGCACAGAGGGAAAACGAGGCCCTCTGTGAACACAATGATAGGCTCCAACAACAGGTAGCGATGCAGGAGAGACTGATAGAGTCCAGTAAGGCCTTAACTGAAGAACTGAAGGCACAAATGCAGGCTCTTGCATTGCAACAGGGAGCAGGGGCGGATAGAGATGAGGTTCGCTGGGAAAGGGAAACTCCGGAGCATAACCTCAGGAGCCCTAGTACCAGAGGCCCTCATACCTCTCAGTCCCTGGACTCTGCCACCCCCATGTTCCCTGGCGCACATGAGCACAGGGCCACAGGGATGGCAGATTACTATCCAGCTAAGAGTATGGGGCTCATAGGCCAGAACCACTCAGGAATGGAGGGGTGGGCATCCGGGTATGGGCACCCAAGTACAGTACAGTTCAATGGGGAACCCCAGGAGAGTAGGCCCATTAAGGGCATCCTGAAAACCTCTGCCCAGTTAGGTCAGTGGAGGGGGTACCCATCAAATCCTGGCAGCAAGGAGGAATCTGAAGACCCCTCTGAACTGCGCAGGACACAGGAGACCAGGTCCCCACATTCTGCCAGCCATTCCCAGGCTCGCAGAATCCGGGAAAACCTGGAAGAACAGACGGGAACCTCTGGGAGCAGTGCCTCTGAGTCCGAGGAAGAATGGACAAGGGTTACCCGAACCAAAAAGGCCAATAAGGCAAAAAGGGCCTTGCTTAAGGACCCTTTAAAGCAGATTAAGGCGATCAGGAGCGTCATCACGCCTTACCATAAGAACGCTAAGTATTCTGTTTGGGAGCACTTAGAGTTGTTTGAGCAAATGATGGAGACTTTCCATATGAAGGACAGCCAAAGCTGTATTCAATATGTAAAGTGGACCTTCTCCCCGGAATACTCCAGTTTCTTTGCGGGGCTGGAGGACCAAAATCATTTAAGATGGTCCACATATAAGGCGGCCATCCTGAAACATTTTTCTGTTCACAGAAATCCTCAAGAGGCTCGCAAGGCAGCCTACAATTTGCAATGTGGGGAGGATCAGGCCCCACAAGAATTTGTGCAGGAGTTAAAGCGTGCTTTTGCACAGACCACAAGAAGGGTGCGCACGGATAGCAGGGAATTTATTAACACGTTTTTCCATGCCTTGCCCAAATATATCATGACCCAGCTCGTGAGGGATTTTCACGAGAAAAGATCTTTAGACTGGGTCATTGAACAGGCTACCCGGATCTATGAGGTGCAGAAACCGATAGATAGCAAAAGTAATGCCCAGAAAAGAAAAAACCCCAAAGCCAACAGCACCCCTGCTGCTGCCAAGGTGGCAGAGGTAAAGGTCACCCCCGTTTTGGATTTGGAGATGGGGGGGCCTAAAAACCTACCTGCACCTAATAATGCTAGGCCCAGGAGGTCCTCGGGTCAGTCACGGACAGGGGGCCAGGGAGGCAGCCCCACAAATGGGGTCCCTCGCTCTCCTGATTATGTAAGTCCCCGTTACAAGGGAAATCGACCCATCCTGGGTTATGTGTGGACTCCTCCAGCCCAAGGGGGGGGGATCCAGACAAGCACCTAACCCAGGGAACTTCCCACCAAACTTCCCACAGGAGGGCAGAAATTTACCAAACCCTGGGCAGAACTTTTTCCCCAGATATCCACCCGACTTTCAGCCCCAAAACCATCCATCCTTCTTTCCCCAATTCCCTGAGCCCAGATCACTGAATCCGGGAGAGGGGAGGCCAAGGGTGGAGGGGTACCCAAATCTTCCCAACCCGGGGTATTACCAGAGGAGGGACAGCTACCCTTCCCGGGATCAGCCCAGGGGAGAAAACAGGGCCCCGTATCAGCCTGAGCGGGTTTCCCAGTTGGAGCGCCAGGTTCAAAACATGGCGCGGGATATGGGTCACATACTGAGGGCTCAGCAGAACCCTCAGATCAGCATGCCGGCGCAGAACGCACCCAACTCTGGACCTGGTGCTCCAGAACAATGACGGGGGCAGCACCCCGATAACTCACCGGTTCCCAGGGAGGAGGCACAAAGGGAAGGGGGGTGTAAAGCCTTGGAGGAAGCTTCCTTCCTCACTTGTAAACAGCCCCTGGAAACCCAGGAACCGGAAACAAAATCTCTTGCCCCTGAAAGTCTGCCTCCTAAGGAGCAGAGGGGGGGTAGGAGAAACAAAAGACCCAAACAGACTCAGTTTGAGGAGGAGGTACAGATCTTCCAATTTGAGGGAGAGGGATCCTCAGAGGATCCTGGGAAAAGGATCTTCTCCTTCAGAGAGGGGGGAACTCCTCCCAAAGAAAAATGGGTCCCTAGGGATGCAAATCCAGACTGGGGAGATGTGGAGACTGAGCTACCGCCGCCCACCATCTCATCCCAGAACCAACCGCAAGAAAATCCCCTGGTTCAAACCCATCCTGGGGACTGCCTCCAAAAAGGGGGGGGCAGCCCAGAACCGGAACCAGGGGAACCCACAATGGCTCTGATCTCCAGTTGCCAACTTTTTCTTTCAGATTCCCAAGACTCTCCACAGAATTCTGCCCAAATCTCTTCGCTAGCGATGTCCAAAACCAGAAAGTTAGCCCACCAGTTGTCCAAAAATGTACATTATCTGTGCCCCCTTGAGGAGAAGGAGGGAAGATATTATGCACCGGTACAAGTACAGGGGCAGGGTACAATCTCGGCACTGGTGGACACTGGATCTCAAGCTACCCTTCTGTCCAGAAGGGCCTTTGACGAACTGAATGCAGGAAGGGGAGAGAATTACCAAATTCCTCTCACCTCTCTTCCTGGACAACTGCAGAACTTTGACGGGAAGGAAATTCCCGTTGAGGGGACTGCAGACTTGGACATTAAGATCGGGCGACACAAGTTGAAACACCCGGTCATAGTTGTGACCCCGGAGGGCACCCCTTGTTTACTAGGGAATGACCTCCTGAGAAGGTTGTCACCCCTAATAGATTGTGTAAACAAGGTCCTCTGGACCCAGACTAGCCGACCAATAAAATTGAAACAGAGTGTCAACCATGTTAGTTTAAACGGCACATGCCACATGGTTGAACAAAAATCTGACCAAGTAGAATTTCACTTCCAGAACAACCAGATTCCAGACGTGACAGTAATAGCAGTAGGACAACAGACTGGTGATGGGGGGTCCTCTCTATTTCTGAAAATCAACCTTCCTTCCAGTCTAAAGTGGTATTCCACGCTGGAAGGAAACACTCTGAAATTCTATACTAATCCACAATCTGAAACTCCCACTCCTATAGTCCAGAAAGATGTGAAATCAGCTCAAAGTCTGGCTGATATTCAGCAAATAGGAGAGCAGTTGTTCATCCCTGTTCAGTTAAATGATGGGAAGGACTCTGTTCTCGCTCGAGTGTGTGTGAACAACGGTAAGAGCTTCATCAGCGAAGCCATGTTCCGCCAACTCCCAAAAGATCCAGCCATTCCCACCTTCAAACTGATAGACAAATGGGAAATGGACCTGGAAGTACCTAATTCCAAACATCTCCTGCCAAGCAGGTGTATGCTCAAAATCTCCATTGGCAACAAGAGCATAGTCCACAATTGTTGGGTCGTGCGAGACGTCACTGCCGCCTTTTACTTAGGCAGTGACATTCTCAATCGCTTTGCCATTAGTTTGGACCTAATAAACTTCAAAGCTTGGTCCCGATTAGCGGATAATCCCATGGGCTTTGATGATCCAGAAAAAGCATTTAGGTCAGCTCAATTGCTACCTTATGCAGTTGAAATTCAGGTAAAAGAGGAAGTCACCATCCCAGAAAGGACCCGACAATTCTCCCTGGAAGTGAAAGTTAAAAGAGGACAATATTTGCAAAACCCTGATGCTTACATACATCTAAATGCTTCTCTCCAACAGCAAGGGTTGGGGGTAAACCCAACACCATTAGTCAACATAGAACATGACACCATTCCAATAGAGGTGGATAACAGCGACTTAAAGAGTATTACTCTAGCCGCAGGCACCATTATTGGAATGGCGGTTGATGACCGACATTTTTCCATCGACTTAGTAAATGAACTGTTAGGACCAATCCCCAAGGACTGTTTTGACAGTGACAGTGATGACAATACAACACCAGACAGGATCTTTACCCGGCATGGGGGGAACTTCCTGGTGTACACTTCCTGCCCCTATGGTAAGGAAGATGTGACTTGTGACTTCAGGAGGGATGAGGTGATTTTCCAGGTCCATGAGGGCTGCCTTTCCCACCTGAAGCCTCCGGTCCAAATCAGCACTCTGACCAGGGACTTCTCCACCCAGCTGGAGGAGGCCGCGGAGATAGCCAAACCAGAAGTCTTTCCAGGCTTCAGGCAGATGGTGGAAGAGAGAGTCAACCTAGCTGATGCCTGTGGGACTCTGGAACAAAAGCAAAAGTTGAAACAAGTTTTCTTGGATTTCCAAGATCTCTTTGCGGTAGACTCATATGACTGTGGTCGCACTGACATCCACACAACAACAATCCCCATGGACCCTGGCATGACTCCTGTGTTTGTGAAGCAATATCGCTTGCCTCTCGCATCAATGGAGTCCCTTACTGAAATAATTAAGAACCTTGAGTCCCGGGGAATAATCCGTCCAGTCCACAGCACCTTCAATAATCCGGTGCTGGGAATATTGAAGCCAAGCGGCCAGTGGAGACTCTGTGCCGACCTCAGGGAGCTCAACAAACGGGTCCATACTTCCCGATGGCCTCTGCCCTACATTGACCAAGGGCTGGCCCAGATCCAGGGGTCACAGGTATTCACCGCAATCGACCTGACCAATGGATACTGGACCGTGCCTGTCAGTAGGGAGGACCAATACAAACTGGCTTTTACCTTTGGGGGCCAGCAGTACACATGGACCCGGACTCCCTTCGGATACCTCAACTCCGGCAATGAATTCAACATTTTTCTACACAAGGCCATGCCCGACTTGGGTGCAAGGGGTAACCTGGCTTATGTAGATGATGTCCTCATCAAAAGCTCAACTGTTGAGGAACACATAGCGGAGATCCGTTATGTTCTGACACAGTTGAGGGCCGCCGGAGCAAAACTTTCCTTTCAGAAAGCACAGTGGTGTAGAACCCGTGTTAATTTCTTGGGGCATGAGATTACTCCTCAGGGTCTTTGTCCCCAGGAAAAGAAAGTGGAAGCACTTCAGAAACTGAAAGACCCCACAACTCTGCGGGAACTAAGGAGCCTCCTTGGACTGACTAATTACAGCAGAAAGTTCATTGAGGGCTACGCAGAGATCACCAGACCCCTGATTCATCTCCTGAAGGGGGGGGTCAAGGGGGAATGGGGTCCAGAACAAGCCGAGGCAGTAAAACAACTCAAAAGAAGCCTCTCACAAGCGCCTTGCCTAGCTTACCCTGTCAGAAACAAGGAGTTCTTCCTGGAGACGGGGTTCTCTAATACGTGCTTGACGGCAGTATTATACCAAAAGCATGACAAGGTCAATAAAGTAATCTCCTATGCGAGCAAAACTTTATCCTCTGTGGAGGCAAAATTCAACGATTGTGAGAAGGCACTCCTGGCAACGGTGTGGGCATTGAAGAATTACCGCCCGTTTATCCAGGGGGAACACATCATAGTGGAGACTCCACACCAGCCTCTGCAATATCTCCAAAGTGACAGAATCCGGGCCGGAAATGTGAGTAATTCCCGAATTACTTCCTGGATTCTGTCAATGCAAGGCTTTCCTGTGGAGGTCAGATATGGCCAAAACAAGAAGAGTCCCCTCGCGCAAGGTCTGGCTGACTTGCATGATTGTGCCAGAGAAAACTGTCTCGAGGACGAAAGTCTAAAAATCAAGGACAACATGGAGGCATACCTTAATTCCCCCCACAAAGTCTTTGAAGAGGACAAGTGTGAGGGAATGCCCACTGTCTATGTGGATGGATGCTCTTACCATGTTGACAACGACGGGGAGAAAGAACTGGTGGCTGGCGTAGGGAATGCATGGGTGAATGAGTCCCCAGAACCCTCCGCTGGATACAAAATTGGTCCCCGAAGTAGTCAGGTGGCAGAATTGATGGCTGTGCATCAGGCCATCCTCACTGCTGTCCAGCATCAACTCCACGAACTGGTCATAATCACAGATTCAGATTATGTACGGAACGGGTTCGTGGAGCACCTGGTTAATTGGAAAACCAGAGGCATGTTATGTGCTAACAACAAACCCTTGAAACATGGGAAGTTGATCCAAAACATTGATGATCTGGTCACATCGAATGGGATGACCATCTACTGGAAAAAGATCAAGGGTCATTCCAAAGTAGAGGGACCAGACAAAACTGGAAATGACTTAGCTGATCAGCTGGCCAAAACCGGGGCCATCCAAGGGGATCTAATTGAGATTGAGTCCCTGTTGGGGGAAATCCAGGTCACTGCTATCACTAGGTCCCAGGCAAATGCTCACAACGACCTTTCAATTGCACAATGGAGTAAGGAGACCCCTGATGCTGATTTGATTACCGCTCAGAAGGGGGATCCAATTATTGGTAAATTTTACCAGCACCTTGAGGACCCTGAGAACTTTCCCCTGACGGATACCGATTACATTGGGAAAGAGGACCTAAGAGTGTTGATGAAATGTCCAAAAATGTTCCGAATCCAAGACGGTTTGCTGGTAAGGAAATCCAAAGCTGGCCACGATCAGTGGGTGGTTCCTACCTCATTCCGAAGCCTGATGTTAAGTCACGCCCATGATGCGGCCACCGCCGGTCATAGGGGGTTTCACACAACATTGGAAATCTTAAGAGAGGTTGCATACTGGCCACACATGGGCCAGGACCTCAACCAATATTTGAAGGGTTGTCTTGTGTGTGCACAATTTCAGCCGACATCCCTCACACACCGGGCGCCTTTACAAAAGAGGGGAATGACACTGCCATGGTCAGATTTACAAATCGACTTTGTAGGCCCTGTGATTCGCTCGGCTAGGGGGAATAAGTACATGTTGACTGTGACATGCTTGTTTACCAAGTGGGTGGAATGTCTCCCAGCCCCAAATTGCAAGGCAGAAACTGCAGCTGCCTTGATGATTAACCACATCTTTTCCCGTTTTGGTCTACCTCAAAGGATTGAGTCAGACAGAGGTAGCCACTTCACCAGTGAAGTAATGACAAAGATGTGGGAGATACTGGGGGTCAAGAGAAAGCTGCATATTGCTTATAGACCAGCTTCTTCTGGGGCAGTAGAGAGATATAACCGGACAATTGTGAGCATATTAAAGAAGTTTGTGGCAGATTCTGGGCCAAGTTGGGATATCCGATTACCTCTGGTCCTAATGGCTATCAGATCTACCCCTTCATCTGCAACCAAAATGTCACCATTTGAGTTGATGACTGGGCGCAAGATGGTGCTTCCTCAGCATTTGCTCTACAGGACCCAAGAGCAGACACTGATAAACGCCTCCACTACTCATGAGTATGTGGAGAATTTAAGGAAACACCTCCAACATGCTTTTGCTTATGCTCAGCGGAATCTAGAAAGATCAGCTGATAGCATGAAGACCCACTATGACCTGAAAACTTCCAGGAAGGAATATCAGGTGGGGGACCGGGTCTATCTATACAACTTCCAAAGGAACCAGGCCAAGCAGCGCAAATTTTTGCCTACATGGAAAGGACCCTTTGAGATCGTCGATAAGATCTCCCCTGTGGCCTACAAGATCCGCATCCCCAAAGGCGGTTCGGCAGAGGGGGAAGACAAGTGGGTCCACATAAACCAGTTGAAATGTTGCCATCCCAGGCACACTCTGCAACAACTGGAGGAATCCTCTGGAATCCTAGCGGGTACTGTATCAGACTAATTCAGTTCCAATCATAAAACATACCACATCTAGTCTCTAAAATATTGTGATTTGCATGAAACTGTCTCTTAGTTATACTGTTTTTTTTATCAAAATAAGAATGTAATGTTTCGTCATGATGAAATGCATATGCTGCCCCACTATCTCAACAGTGGTGGAAAAACGTCTATGAGTAGGTATTGCCGCTCTTCCTTTGTCGTCCTAGGAGAAAGAAAACCTGAAGACGGGCCGAGGAGGGCGATCCGGAGACCGGGAACGAAGATTCAATGGGCCCAGTGGACCGCCCAATACTCCCATCAGGACTGGCGAGGAGAACCGATCGATCAGTACCGGATGGAGAAGAAGATGATGAACTGTGCCATCTATTGGAAGAAGATGAGGAAACATCCCAGATCTTGCGAGTCCCATTCGTGAAATAGAATGGCCATCGCAAGAGGGGGGCTTGTGGGATGTATTTACCCATGCATCCTAGCCCTACCTCAAAACTGTGCAGTACTGACATGGAAAACATCATGATGGCCAGAGCTTCCCAGAAAATGCACAGGGAAATGCATGAAGAATAGGCTGCCACTCATTTTTGCCGATGTTATGGGCACAGAAGGAAACTGCCTAAAACCACCATTGGACTACCCGCACAGTAGTCTGAAACCATTGGGAGTGGCAATGCTGATTGCCAAAAGCAAACCCATAACTGTTGGGAATTCATTTTCTTAAATCCCAAAAATGGGTGCAGTACCAGTACTCACCACTATCCAAAAGCCGGCAGTTTAAAACCACCCTGTGTTTCTCTGAAGGCAGGCTCAAACTGTCTATTTTAAACATTGCAACACATCTAAAAACTCACTGGACACCAGCAGACAATTGGTAGAATGGAGTGTTGTGTGCCTACAAAATCTGGGAAATGAAGAGCCCAGAACAATGCTTATAACAAAACTGGCTGAGCTATGGAGTCAGCAGTTTAAGTTGCACTGGATTTAAAGACACTAAAATCGAAAATGTTTAGATTAAATGAGTGAGCTATGTTTGGTGTCACATGCCTTTGTAACTGTTTAAATGTCATAGTTTTAAACTTAGAATCAGCCTTCTAGCTGCATATGTAAAAATGTTTAGTTTTATTTGAATGCAGGAACTGGGGAACAAAAAGTGACATTTTATCTGAAACCCGGCTTAAGGAACTGAATTCTGCCTGGCAACTACCCCCATCAGGAGGGAAACTTGAGTCACCACTGTGTTCCCAGGCCAACCTTCCTTTTGCTGCCCACACTAAGGATATGCCATCTATCTGATAATTGAATTATCTGTGCTCTGCAAGAGAGTGAACAAAGCCCTCTTCACTCAGGCAAAGGTTTTTATTACCGCAGTCGTAAATTGTAGCTTCCTCTTGGCAGGAGCTGGGAGGAGCACTGCCTGTGAGAGCAAGCTGGCTTGGCAGAAACTGGAAAGACTGGTTTCTATACCATGTGACCTGGGAAACCACACCCCTTTGGAGCCAGAACATAACTTTAAAAAGATGAATAACTCATAGAGCGGACATGTGAAAATTTTATAAATGATACCATAATTCTTGTGATTTTTCTGCCCACATTTTAAGAGGTTTTTCGACCCGGTGGCATGTTCAGGGGGGTTTTAGCGGAAAAATGGATATTACTCTAACTGTATGCATGTTAAAAATCTGAAACTTCATCAGTTAATGTCCGTATTCCCTGCACACATGTATGTAAAGTTGGGTCAATGTCAGAAATTGCAAAATCAGTTAAAAAGTGAAATATGTGCCATTTCTGGATGCAAGCTCCCAGGAAGAGCAGAGTTTGAACAGGGTATACCTCCTGTAATGCATGATGGGTGCATATGATTTTAAAACAATATGTACCTCTGCAAATATGTATTTGTTTCAAATCTAGATTTGTGTGTAAATTGACAGGAGGAGTGGACTTTCTGCAGGCTGTAAAATGACATCACTCTGACTCACAGTTCATTCCCCAATCAAATGATAAATGGAAGTTTGACCAATTAGAAGCTGAGAGAGAGGTAGGGTCAGTGATGCTAGAACACACCCACATTCTAAACACATAAAAGCAGACAGTCAGGACAGATAGGGACTCTTCAAAATCCATCTGCAGCGGGACGCTCTGCCGGAAAAATCCATACTTACCTCCATCAACCTCCAGAAAGCCAAACTAGAGACTTCAATCTATCCAGAACTAAGAGAACCAGAGAGAAAGCAGTGCTGTACCCAGAGAGACCCAGACCAGCAGAGAGAGCTGACCCAGATCACTGTGAAGTGCAGAGGCCAGACCAGACCAGACCAGAGTCCAGTCTAAAACCCTGACCAGATCCATGGCGAGGCCCATTTCACTCAAGAATATAGTGTGAGTACCTAGAAAACTGTGCAGAACCAATCTCTTAGTTAAAATAATATAATTCAATCTATTTAACCTAAGTAGAACTGCCTCCTAGCTGTCACCTGTCATTTCTAGTTGCAAGCTGCACTTGTCATTTTGAGCTTTTGAAATTTGCAAACCCAAAAACGACCTTTATTAAATCGCTCATATCTCCGCGACCGTTTGGGCTAGAGACTTGCAGTAACTTTCCTCTGATAGCTTAGAATCGTAGCTTTGAATCGCACCAAGAACCGCATTCCTACCCCTTATAGTTTTACCGCAATCGCGGAACACGCATCCGCGAATTTTACCGCGATTTGCAATTTCTTCACATGTAAAAATTGCTGCTGCTTGCCTTCCATTTGCCAGAAATTCGTTTAACCTGCTAACTATCCCTGCATCATTGCTAGTGTGAGCCTGGACTAATATTAACTAGATACCACTCACCCTGAACCTCTGAAAGGGAATTAACAGCATTTCCAGCATATTTCTCATCCATTGCTAACACATATAAAAGCATTTGGGCCTGTGTTTTCAAAACTCCTATCTGTTTTCTGTGGTGTAAGCTTGCTGGGGTGAACTGATTACATTGATTGCATTTTTGAGAACTGCGTGCTTTCCTCCCATTCCTTGCATTGCATAAAGAGGGGCGGAGTGAATAGCCAGAGAAAAGTGATTACATTGTTTGGTTGAAATCATATTGAGTATTTTCTGTACTGCATTCATTGAATATTGCATCCACCTGAGCTTACATAAAGCATCCTCTACCACATTATACTTTTGTTCCTATTTACCAGTGTGCTACCTTATCCATTTCATCTCAACTCCTTAGTGATTATAAGAAGTGTGCTAGTGCCAGATTCTCCGTTGTTGATCTTTATCATATCAGATTAAGTGTGCTATTCAATTATTAATTTATTATAAAGCGTGATATATATATATCTGTTTAAATTATCAAATAAACCTTTTAAACTTGCAAAACAGAGCTACTTCTTGGCTCAGTGGGGTCAGGGGGATTCCAAGAGAGGGGTGTTATATAGGGGTAGTCATCCAGAACGCATGAACTGGACCTAAAGATATATCAATAAGGGTTTTCATTCAGTATTCTAGACTAGGCGTTAACTTAGCTGTAGTGCTGAATTGAATCCTCTTACACAATGCTTATACCAAACCTAAGACCCTTCCTATGGCATGAGATGTGATATCCAACTCCTTCCCATTCCAATCCCGAGACCCTTCCTATAGCATGAGATGTGATATCTCGATGCTTATACCAAATCTGAGACCCTTCCTATAGCATGAGATGTGATATCCAACTCCTTCCCATTCCAATCCTGAGACCCTTCCTATAGCATGATATGTGATATCTCAATGCCTCTAATACCAAACCTGAGATCCTTCCTCTAACATGAAATGTGATATCGAACTCCTTCCCTTTCCAAACCTGAGAGCCTACCTATAGCATGAGATGTGATATCCAAGTCCTTCCCATTCCAATCCTTAGACCCTTCCTACAGCATGCAATATGATATCTCAATGATTCTAATAACAAACCTGAGACCCGTCCTATAACATGAGATGTGATATCCAACTCCTTCCCGTTTCAAACCTGAGACCCTTCCTATAACATGAGATGTGATATCCAACTCCTTCCCGTTTCAAACCTGAGACCCTTCCTATAGCATATGTGATATCCAACTCCTTCCCATTCCAAACATGAGACCCTTCCTATAGCAAGAATGTAATATCCAACTCCTTCCCATTCCAATCCTGAGACCATTCCTATAGCATGAGATGTGATATCTTAATGCTTCTAATACCAAACCTGAGATCCTTCCTATGACATGAAATGTGATATCCAATTCCTCCCTGTTAAGACGGATTTCTGAACTCTGTCCTGGTGGCGCAGAAGTTCAGAAGGCCAACCTAATTACTTGGAACAGGGTAACCTCTGGACAAGCCAGACCAATCAAGGTAGCGATCGCGGCGGTCAAGACTAGGTCTCAAGAGGGGTGAGGGTGACTGAAGGCCCGCAATGAGCAACCAAAGCAAGAGCGCTAACAAACTACTCCAAACAGTTGTTATATCAAAAATAGATACACATTTATTTTAAGGCCTTTAAAATAATGACCGTAGCGAGAAAATCACAATATCACAATATCAAACCAACACATACCATATCAACACAATATATATACAAATACACAGTCGCAAGCGTTTACAGCACGAAATATGTAGTCCACCTGCTAGGGAAGGAAAACAGGCAGTGCGATAATGCTTTCGACTCAGTTCGCCTTCATAGGCACCTAACTAGATGGAAGTCCGAGCCCTGCGAAGAGTGGAGCCTTGTGCTCAAAGTACCTGCCACGCCGGTGCCGACGGGCACAAGGGGAAGCTCTTCGGAGGAAGTCAGGCGGTTCACGTTAGTGCACAGCATAAGAAGAACAGGTTCCGCAACTCAAGCGCAGCCTCCACAGCGGGCAGAAGCAGAGCGCGAGCGCGGCAAAAGGGTGCTGTTTTTACACAGCAGGGAAAAGCAATGGGATACTGCAGGAGGGCGACCAGATCCTAGATATACTACTCACCGGTCCCCGAAGCAAGCAGACCCAGGCTTCTCCACGATAGTTTCAGCAGCTGGCAGGTTCAGAAGAGCAGGGAACGCTTTGTAGTCGTGTAGAGCAAAAAGACGTCCCAATCGACGAAACCGGCACAGTTTTGTTGCCGCACAGGACAACGGAGCGGCCGTGTGTATTCGAGCCAAATGAACCCTCCTCCCTTCAGACCTGGGAACGCCAAGTGCACGAAGCATGGGAGAGGGACAAGGACTCGCAATACAACACAACCTGGCGGCGGTTGCAGAGCCAAACTCCTTTGTAAGCTGGTCAGTCAACTGGATGGCCCAGAGACGCTTCCGAAGGCTTACTTGGCAGGAGATGGTTGAAGATGCCGGGAATAGCTGTTCCTGCTATTCCAAAGGTCGAAGCACCAGTACAGGCCTTCTGGTTCGATCAAAGGAGGACAGGGGCTCTCCGGACGACAGCAGTGCAAAGGAGGATTCCTTCAGCGGGTCACCAGCGATTCCTCGGTCCAGCCTCGTAGTTGCAGGATACTTGGCTCCTGTATTCCTTCGTTCGTGAGAACTCAGGAGATCGACATGGTAGTGGTGTTTCCAGCCCCCTCTTATCCACGGTTCCCTTCGCGCCAAAACGGAGGGGAGCCAATGGGAGATCCGCTCATCAACACACATACCATACGTGGACCAATCACGGACCACGGTGGTCCCAGGCATTCACACCACCCTAGACTCTCTGGCACCCAGGATGTGTATTGGGACCAGACATCCCAGCCCACACCCTGGAGGCACACAAACGACATGTAGAAGCCCGCGAAAGCAACCACGTTTCGCGGGAAAGTACATGCCCAAATAAGGAAGGCCCCGGGTCTCTCGACCTGGGGAAGGTGAAGGGAGCAAGACGGTCAGTGGACAAGACAAAGGAGCCTCGTGGTCTGGCCATTTTGGGAGCCAGGCCACCATTTTGGGTTCAGTGCGAAAAACGTGCTCAGAACGCCAAAAGGAGCTCAAAATAAACAAAACGATCGCTGCCACCATTCGAGTCCCTGAATGACTTGCACCGATCAAATACCATCCTAAAAGAGTATCTAGGGTCTGTAGAAGGCTAGAGACCCAAGAGAGCTGTAACTTAGCTTACAGTGCCCTCTTGTGTCATGTTGCACTAAAGCCGCAACACGATAAAAGAAACTACGGGAAACAGCGTTCCCCGGTACTGACTGTCTTAAGGGCATGTCAGTTTCCCCGTAAGAAAGGAGCGAAAGCCCAGAGAAGTGCAGCAGAAGGCTGTACTTCTCTTGCAAAGTCAAGAACAAGGTTAAAAACAATAGTAAAAAGTTTAGGGGTTGCCACATGGAAGGAAAATTACCTACAATTACGAAATCTTTCCTAACACTCGCCCCTCCCAGACTATGGACAGGGGGAACTAATCCACCCCTGGATGAGTCTCTTGTTCAGGTGGGTTAAACACTCTGGACAACCCATCAGCATTGCTATGTTGGACACCTGGCCTATGCTCAATAGTGAAGTCGAAGCCTTGTAGACTTATGGACCACCTAAGCAACTTTGGATTCTCCCCCTACATGTTCATTAGCCACTTTAACGGCTTATGGTCAGTCTGCACAGTGAAGTGGGTCCCATAGAGGTAGGGCCTCAGCTTCCTTAGGGCCCACACAACAGAGAAACATTCTTTCTCTACCGTGGACCACCTGAGCTCTCTGTCCTTAAGCTGGCGACTAATAAAACCGATAGGGTGTTCCTTACCCTTCTCATCTACTTGTGATAGTACAGCTCCTATCCCAGTGTCAGAGGCATCCGTCTGCACGATAAAAGGTATTTGATAATCAGGGGCCCTTAGGACAGGGGCCTGGCACAAGGAGTCTTTTAAGCCATTGAAGGCCTTCTCACACTCGTCAGTCCAAGTTACCTTCTTGGGTTTCTTCGGAGTTGTGAGGGCAGTCAGAGGAGCAGCTATGGTGCCATAGTCTGCCACAAAAGTGCGGTAATACCCCGTGAGTCCTAAAAAGGCTCTCACTTGGGTTTGCGTAGTGGGGGTAGGCCAGTCTTGTACTGCTTGTACTTTACTGGGTAGAGGCTGTATCCTCCCTCCACCTACTTCATGTCCAAGGTAAACCACTGAGCCTTGTCCAATCTGGCACTTACTAGCCTTTATGGTCAAGTGGGCTTTCTGAAGAGCCTGGAGCACAATCCCGAGGTGTTTCACATGGTCTTCCCAGGTGGCACTGAAAACTGCTATATCGTCCAGATATGCAAGACAGAATTCGTCCAACCCATTCAACACATGATTCACAAGCCTCTGGAAAGTGGCAGGTGCATTCTTCAACCCGAACGGCATTACCCGGAATTGGTAAAGGCCGTCTGGTGTAGAAAATGCTGTCTTCTCCCTGGCATGTTCTGCTAACGCTATTTGCCAATAGCCAGCAGTGAGGTCAAACGTGCTGAGGTACTTGGAGGCACCCAAAGTATCCACCAGCTCATCTGTTCGAGGCAAGGGGTGGGCATCTGTCTTGGTGACAGCATTCAGAGCCCTGTAATCCACGCAGAACCTCAATTCAGAAGTGCCTGCCTTTGGAACCAGAACCACAGTACTGGACCAAGGACTACTAGAGGGTTCAATCACCCCAAGGTCTAACATTTTGTTGACCTCGGTCTTAATATAAGACCGTACTTTATCCGACATCCTGTATCCCCTACTTTTGGTAGGTACACTGTCTCCTGTGTCAATGTTATGTTTGCACCAAGGTGTCAAACCAGGCGACTGTGAGAACAGGGGGGAAAACTGCCTAAGCAAACTTTTCACCTCCGCCTGCTGATCAGAAGTCAGGTGAGGGGCCACTCGGACACCCTCAATGGAGCTATCTGAAGGACCGCTGTGGAACAGGTCGGGGAGAGGTTCTGACTCCTTTTCCTCAACGTCTGACGCCAGTAGCAGTGCTGCGATTTCGACTCTTGGGACGAAAGCCTTCAGCCTATTCACGTGAAACACTTTTGGAGCCTGTCCAGGCCTTCCAAGGTCCACTAAATAGTTCACCTCACCCAGGGGCTCCACCACTGTGTAAGGGCCTGACCATTTGTCCTGTAAAGCTCGAGGCCTTATTGGATTCATGATCAGGACTTGCTGACCAGGTGTAAAGTTGATGAGGGAAGCTTTCTGGTCGTACCAATGTTTCACCAGCGCTTGCCCTGCCTTCAATTTATCACTAGCCAAGCCCATCAGAAGTACCATCCGTTTTCTGAGCCCTAGCACATAATCAACTACATTGGTAGTAACAGGGGGAGTGGGCATCTCCCATCCCTCCTTGACAATGGCTAAGGGTCCCCGTACGGGATGACCGAACAGAAGTTCGAAGGGGCTGAAGCC
Source organism: Ambystoma mexicanum (assembly GCF_040938575.1). Classification (NCBI taxonomy): domain Eukaryota; kingdom Metazoa; phylum Chordata; class Amphibia; order Caudata; family Ambystomatidae; genus Ambystoma; species Ambystoma mexicanum. The sequence continues at coordinate 1,511,470,405 of NC_090923.1, forward strand.
AACACCCTCCTGTGGTACCTCTCGGTAGGCAAACAGCAAGCATGGTAAAAGAAGATCCCATTTTCTTCTCTGGGGCTCCTCCAGAGCCCCAATCATGCTCTTTAACGTTCTGTTGAAGCGTTCCACCAGACCATTGGTCTGGGGGTGGTATGCAGAAGAGAACTTGTAGGTGACCCCACATTCTTTCCACATAGCCTGCATATACTTCGACATAAAGTTGCTGCCACGATCTGACACAACTTCTTTAGGGAAGCCAACCCTAGTAAATATGCCGAGTAAAGCTTTTGCAACTGACTTGGCAGTTACAGTTTTCAATGGGATGGCCTCAGGATACCTGGTTGCATGGTCGACCAGCACCAGGATAAACCTATTGCCCGAGGATGTTTGCGGGTCAAGGGGACCGACGATGTCGATCCCTACCCTTTCAAATGGTACCCCCACAACTGGGAGCAGTACCAACGGAGCTTGGATTGTCGCGCCAACCTTACCAGATAACTGGCAGGAGGCGCAACTCCTGCAGTGACTTTCTACTTGCACCCCCATCTTGGGCCAGTAGAAGTGCATGGATAACCTTTGCTTGGTCCTCTTCATACCAAGGTGACCAGCAAGGGGAACTTCATGCGCCAACTGCAGGAGGAAGGGTCTAACAGCAAGGGGAACCACCAACCTCCTATGGTCTCCTTCTGTAGACTCTGTGGGCTCACTATACAGGAGTCCACCTTCCCAATAAATCCTATGCTTCCCAGGAGGTTCACCCTCAAGCTGGGAGCAGGCCTGTCTCCTTAGGCCTTCCAGAGATGGGCACTCACGTTGGCCTTTACTGAATTCGTCCCTATCAGGACCTCCTTCAACTAACAAGTCTTTTAGTTCGGGATGATCGTTGGGGTCGAATACTTCAGGCATCGCCACCTCCTCGTCAGGCTCGGGCGATTGACCAACTTCCTCCACCGCAGTGGTAGGCGAGCTCGGAGGAATATTCTCTTTCCCCCGTCTTGACTTGTAGACTCCTTTCGCCTTGGGTTGCCCCTTCGGCTGGGGCGGCGTATTGGACTTGGCCAATGCTGCCCGTGCTTGAGACCGTGTGTAGGGTCGTTCGGCAGTGTCTCCTACGAGCCCTAAAGCTCTGAGATCATTACCTAATAAGACCTTTCCCGGGACGTTTCTCTGAATGCTCACTGGAATCCTGACTGCTGTACCATTTAAAGTAAGATTAACAGGGATCACGGGAAACATACGGAGGGGGCCGTCAGCCAACTTAGTGGGCATCAGAGTAGCTCTGGCAACTTCCTCTGAGTCTACCAAGGTAGAATCCACTACAGTTCGACTGCACCCACTATCCCTAAGAGCTGGAGTATCCACTCCATTGATCAGCACACTGTCTTTAAAGTAGTGCTTGGTATTATCCGGAATCCTAGCATACGCCTCTGCGACTTTAGGCTCCCAGGAACCCAGGGACACTAAAACTACCTCGGCCTCTATTCCGCTGGGAAATGAGTCCGAGGAGAAGGATGCTCCTGTAATCTCTTCTTCCTCGTAGGAGGAGAAGGCCAGATTAGCGGAGTGGACCCCCAAAGGTCTAACCTTACAACGGGGATCCCCCTTCACATGGTCAGTTGCTCCACAAGAAAAACAAGCCCCAGTGGGTCTGTTTACGTAGGGAGGCTTATTGTAACCAGAGTTCTGTTTCGGAGGCGCACCTCCACTACCCTGTGAGTTCTCTTGTGTCTTACCCTTGTTTTTCTTTTTGTGGCCCTTTTGGGAAGAAGATTTAGCAGATTCCCCACCCTCCATATCTTTGGACTTTTTCCCCTCCTCCTGCTTACCAGGATGAGTTTTGTCCTTATGGGACACTCGATGTGACACCCATAAGTCTGCTGCAATGGCCAGCTTCTTAGGATCTATCTCCTTCGAATCGGCCAAATGCTGCTTAAGCTCCGGGGAAGAAGAAGCAAAAATGTGTTCCAGCATGACAAGATTTATCATGCCGTCGAAGGTAGAAACCTTATAGCCTTCGACCCAGCCAGTTAAGTTTTTCAAAGATTCAGCGACATAAGATACCCAAGTACCACCTTCCTTTTTCTTATACTCTCGAAAACGCTTTAAATATTGGGCCGGAGTCTTCCCAAACTTTAAAATGAGAGTCTGCTTTAACATTGCGAAATCAGCCCGCTCAGCCTTCGACATTTCCATAATGGCACTACAGCCAGAATGGGGCAGTCTACTGAGCAACCACGCAATCTTATCAGCATTGTCAACTTCCTGGACCTCGCATGCATACTCAAACGCATTCAGCCAGTCCATAATGTCATTCCTCTCTTCATACACACTGAGCAGATCTTTTGGAAACCGTGGATGAGAGGAGGCCCCAGACCCATGTCCAGGACCCTTGGATCCATTTGCAACTTGAAGCTTGGCCAGTTCCAACTGGTGATCCCTGTCTTTTTGTTTTTCTGCCTGTTCGATTTTTAGTTTGGCTATGCTGAATTCAAGCTCCTGCTGCCTAAACCGCAGCTCTTGCTTCTTGAATTCAAGCATAGCCTCCCCATCAGCACTGGCAGAGGAAACATTAGACAGCTCGTCCTCCCTGTCCTCGTGGTCGCGGTGGAACAGTGCGGCGGCAGAACCGTCGGTTCTACCAGTGAGAGCAGCCCCACCACCTTCCGCACTGTCCTCAGAAGTAATAGCGTCAAGCTGCGCTTCTTGCCACGCCACGATTCTTTGGATCATTTCCAATTTCGTGCCTTGAGAGGAAACACCTCTCTCCGCACACATCTTTTTCAGCGTTTCTGATTTGGAAGCATTTAAAGTTAACAACGTACTTGTTTCCATACTGTTTGATAGGACTATGGCCTTTTTAAAGTTATACTATAACAATTCACTACGTGTACTGTTTGGAATAACCTGAAATGCCTTAGTTCGAGCGCAACACTGGGTACCTTCAGTCGTATCCCACCGCTGTACACCAATTTGTTAAGACGGATTTCTGAACTCTGTCCTGGTGGCGCAGAAGTTCAGAAGGCCAACCTAATTACTTGGAACAGGGTAACCTCTGGACAAGCCAGACCAATCAAGGTAGCGATCGCGGCGGTCAAGACTAGGTCTCAAGAGGGGTGAGGGTGACTGAAGGCCCGCAATGAGCACACAAAGCAAGAGCGCTAACAAACTACTCCAAACAGTTGTTATATCAAAAATAGATACACATTTATTTTAAGGCCTTTAAAATAATGACCGTAGCGAGAAAATCACAATATCACAATATCAAACCAACACATACCATATCAACACAATATATATACAAATACACAGTCGCAAGCGTTTACAGCACGAAATATGTAGTCCACCTGCCAGGGAAGGAAAACAGGCAGTGCGATAATGCTTTCGACTCAGTTCGCCTTCATAGGCACCTAACTAGATGGAAGTCCGAGCCCTGCGAAGAGTGGAGCCTTGTGCTCAAAGTACCTGCCACGCCGGTGCCGACGGGCACAAGGGGAAGCTCTTCGGAGGAAGTCAGGCGGTTCACGTTAGTGCACAGCAGAAGAAGAACAGGTTCCGCAACTCAAGCGCAGCCTCCACAGCGGGCAGAAGCAGAGCGCGAGCGCGGCAAAAGGGTGCTGTTTTTACACAGCAGGGAAAAGCAATGGGATACTGCAGGAGGGCGACCAGATCCTAGATATACTACTCACCGGTCCCCGAAGCAAGCAGACCCAGGCTTCTCCACGATAGTTTCAGCAGCTGGCAGGTTCAGAAGAGCAGGGAACGCTTTGTAGTCGTGTAGAGCAAAAAGACGTCCCAATCGACGAAACCGGCACAGTTTTGTTGCCGCACAGGACAACGGAGCGGCCGTGTGTATTCGAGCCAAATGAACCCTCCTCCCTTCAGACCTGGGAACGCCAAGTGCACGAAGCATGGGAGAGGGACAAGGACTCGCAATACAACACAACCTGGCGGCGGTTGCAGAGCCAAACTCCTTTGTAAGCTGGTCAGTCAACTGGATGGCCCAGAGACGCTTCCGAAGGCTTACTTGGCAGGAGATGGTTGAAGATGCCGGGAATAGCTGTTCCTGCTATTCCAAAGGTCGAAGCACCAGTACAGGCCTTCTGGTTCGATCAAAGGAGGACAGGGGCTCTCCGGACGACAGCAGTGCAAAGGAGGATTCCTTCAGCGGGTCACCAGCGATTCCTCAGTCCAGCCTCGTAGTTGCAGGATACTTGGCTCCTGTATTCCTTCGTTCGTGAGAACTCAGGAGATCGACATGGTAGTGGTGTTTCCAGCCCCCTCTTATCCACGGTTCCCTTCGCGCCAAAACGGAGGGGAGCCAATGGGAGATCCGCTCATCAACACACATACCATACGTGGACCAATCACGGACCACGGTGGTCCCAGGCATTCACACCACCCTAGACTCTCTGGCACCCAGGATGTGTATTGGGACCAGACATCCCAGCCCACACCCTGGAGGCACACAAACGACATGTAGAAGCCCGCGAAAGCAACCACGTTTCGCGGGAAAGTACATGCCCAAATAAGGAAGGCCCCGGGTCACTCGACCTGGGGAAGGTGAAGGGAGCAAGACGGTCAGTGGACAAGACAAAGGAGCCTCGTGGTCTGGCCATTTTGGGAGCCAGGCCACCATTTTGGGTTCAGTGCGAAAAACGTGCTCAGAACGCCAAAAGGAGCTCAAAATAAACAAAACGATCGCTGCCACCATTCGAGTCCCTGAATGACTTGCACCGATCAAATACCATCCTAAAAGAGTATCTAGGGTCTGTAGAAGGCTAGAGACCCAAGAGAGCTGTAACTTAGCTTACAGTGCCCTCTTGTGTCATGTTGCACTAAAGCCGCAACACGATAAAAGAAACTACGGGAAACAGCGTTCCCCGGTACTGACTGTCTTAAGGGCATGTCAGTTTCCCCGTAAGAAAGGAGCGAAAGCCCAGAGAAGTGCAGCAGAAGGCTGTACTTCTCTTGCAAAGTCAAGAACAAGGTTAAAAACAATAGCAAAAAGTTTAGGGGTTGCCACATGGAAGGAAAATTACCTACAATTACGAAATCTTTCCTAACACTCGCCCCTCCCAGACTATGGACAGGGGGAACTAATCCACCCCTGGATGAGTCTCTTGTTCAGGTGGGTTAAACACTCTGGACAACCCATCAGCATTGCTATGTTGGACACCTGGCCTATGCTCAATAGTGAAGTCGAAGCCTTGTAGACTTATGGACCACCTAAGCAACTTTGGATTCTCCCCCTTCATGTTCATTAGCCACTTTAACGGCTTATGGTCAGTCTGCACAGTGAAGTGGGTCCCATAGAGGTAGGGCCTCAGCTTCCTTAGGGCCCACACAACAGAGAAACATTCTTTCTCTACCGTGGACCACCTGAGCTCTCTGTCCTTAAGCTGGCGACTAATAAAACCGATAGGCTGTTCCTTACCCTTCTCATCTACTTGTGATAGTACAGCTCCTATCCCAGTGTCAGAGGCATCCGTCTGCACGATAAAAGGTCTTTGATAATCAGGGGCCCTTAGGACAGGGGCCTGGCACGAGGAGTCTTTTAAGCCATTGAAGGCCTTCTCACACTCGTCAGTCCAAGTTACCTTGTTGGGTTTCTTCGGAGTTGTGAGGGCAGTCAGAGGAGCAGCTATGGTGCCATAGTCTGCCACAAAAGTGCGGTAATACTCCGTGAGTCCTAAAAAGGCTCTCACTTGGGTTTGCGTAGTGGGGGTAGGCCAGTCTTGTACTGCTTGTACTTTACTGGGTAGAGGCTGTATCCTCCCTCCACCTACTTCATGTCCAAGGTAAACCACTGAGCCTTGTCCAATCTGGCACTTACTAGCCTTTATGGTCAAGTGGGCTTTCTGAAGAGCCTGGAGCACAATCCTGAGGTGTTTCACATGGTCTTCCCAGGTGGCACTGAAAACTGCTATATCGTCCAGATATGCAAGACAGAATTCGTCCAACCCATTCAACACATGATTCACAAGCCTCTGGAAAGTGGCAGGTGCATTCTTCAACCCGAACGGCATTACCCGGAATTGGTAAAGGCCGTCTGGTGTAGAAAATGCTGTCTTCTCCCTGGCATGTTCTGCTAACGCTATTTGCCAATAGCCAGCAGTGAGGTCAAACGTGCTGAGGTACTTGGAGGCACCCAAAGTATCCACCAGCTCATCTGTTCGAGGCAAGGGGTGGGCATCTGTCTTGGTGACAGCATTCAGAGCCCTGTAATCCACGCAGAACCTCAATTCAGAAGTGCCTGCCTTTGGAACCAGAACCACAGGACTGGACCAAGGACTACTAGAGGGTTCAATCACCCCAAGGTCTAACATTTTGTTGACCTCGGTCTTAATATAAAACCGTACTTTATCCGACATCCTGTATCCCCTACTTTTGGTAGGTACACTGTCTCCTGTGTCAATGTTATGTTTGCACCAAGGTGTCAAACCAGGTGACTGTGAGAACAGGGGGGAAAACTGCCTAAGCAAACTTTTCACCTCCGCCTGCTGATCAGAAGTCAGGTGAGGGGCCACTCGGACTCCCTCAATGGAGCTATCTGAAGGACCGCTGTGGAACAGGTCGGGGAGAGGTTCTGACTCCTCTTCCTCAACGTCTGACGCCAGTAGCAGTGCTGCGATTTCGACTCTTGGGACGAAAGCCTTCAGCCTATTCACGTGAAACACTTTTGGAGCCTGTCCAGGCCTTCCAAGGTCCACTAAATAGTTCACCTCACCCAGGGGCTCCACCACTGTGTAAGGGCCTGACCATTTGTCCTGTAAAGCTCGAGGCCTTATTGGATTCATGATCAGGACTTGCTGACCAGGTGTAAAGTTGATGAGGGAAGCTTTCTGGTCGTACCAATGTTTCACCAGCGCTTGCCCTGCCTTCAATTTATCACTAGCCAAGCCCATCAGAAGTACCATCCGTTTTCTGAGCCCTAGCACATAATCAACTACATTGGTAGTAACAGGGGGAGTGGGCATCTCCCATCCCTCCTTGACAATGGCTAAGGGTCCCCGTACGGGATGACCGAACAGAAGTTCGAAGGGGCTGAAGCCAACACCCTCCTGTGGTACCTCTCGGTAGGCAAACAGCAAGCATGGTAAAAGAAGATCCCATTTTCTTCTCTGGGGCTCCTCCAGAGCCCCAATCATGCTCTTTAACGTTCTGTTGAAGCGTTCCACCAGACCATTGGTCTGGGGGTGGTATGCAGAAGAGAACTTGTAGGTGACCCCACATTCTTTCCACATAGCCTGCATATACTTCGACATAAAGTTGCTGCCACGATCTGACACAACTTCTTTAGGGAAGCCAACCCTAGTAAATATGCCGAGTAAAGCTTTTGCAACTGACTTGGCAGTTACAGTTTTCAATGGGATGGCCTCAGGATACCTGGTTGCATGGTCGACCAGCACCAGGATAAACCTATTGCCCGAGGATGTTTGCGGGTCAAGGGGACCGACGATGTCGATCCCTACCCTTTCAAATGGTACCCCCACAACTGGGAGCAGTACCAACGGAGCATGGATTGTCGCGCCAACCTTACCAGATAACTGGCAGGAGGCGCAACTCCTGCAGTGACTTTCTACTTGCACCCCCATCTTGGGCCAGTAGAAGTGCATGGATAACCTTTGCTTGGTCCTCTTCATACCAAGGTGACCAGCAAGGGGAACTTCATGCGCCAACTGCAGGAGGAAGGGTCTAACAGCAAGGGGAACCACCAACCTCCTATGGTCTCCTTCTGTAGACTCTGTGGGCTCACTATACAGGAGTCCACCTTCCCAATAAATCCTATGCTTCCCAGGAGGTTCACCCTCAAGCTGGGAGCAGGCCTGTCTCCTTAGGCCTTCCAGAGATGGGCACTCACGTTGGCCTTTACTGAATTCGTCCCTATCAGGACCTCCTTCAACTAACAAGTCTTTTAGTTCGGGATGATCGTTGGGGTCGAATACTTCAGGCATCGCCACCTCCTCGTCAGGCTCGGGCGATTGACCAACTTCCTCCACCGCAGTGGTAGGCGAGCTCGGAGGAATATTCTCTTTCCCCCGTCTTGACTTGTAGACTCCTTTCGCCTTGGGTTGCCCCTTCGGCTGGGGCGGCGTATTGGACTTGGCCAATGCTGCCCGTGCTTGAGACCGTGTGTAGGGTCGTTCGGCAGTGTCTCCTACGAGCCCTAAAGCTCTGAGATCATTACCTAATAAGACCTTTCCCGGGACGTTTCTCTGAATGCTCACTGGAATCCTGACTGCTGTACCATTTAAAGTTAGATTAACAGGGATCACGGGAAACATACGGAGGGGGCCGTCAGCCAACTTAGTGGGCATCAGAGTAGCTCTGGCAACTTCCTCTGAGTCTACCAAGGTAGAATCCACTACAGTTCGACTGCACCCACTATCGCTAAGAGCTGGAGTATCCACTCCATTGATCAGCACACTGTCTTTAAAGTAGTGCTTGGTATTATCCGGAATCCTAGCATACGCCTCTGCGACTTTAGGCTCCCAGGAACCCAGGGACACTAAAACTACCTCGGCCTCTATTCCGCTGGGAAATGAGTCCGAGGAGAAGGATGCTCCTGTAATCTCTTCTTCCTCGTAGGAGGAGAAGGCCAGATTAGCGGAGTGGACCCCCAAAGGTCTAACCTTACAACGGGGATCCCCCTTCACATGGTCAGTTGCTCCACAAGAAAAACAAGCCCCAGTGGGTCTGTTTACGTAGGGAGGCTTATTGTAACCAGAGTTCTGTTTCGGAGGCGCACCTCCACTACCCTGTGAGTTCTCTTGTGTCTTACCCTCGTTTTTCTTTTTGTGGCCCTTTTGGGAAGAAGATTTAGCAGATTCCCCACCCTCCATATCTTTGGACTTTTTCCCCTCCTCCTGCTTACCAGGATGAGTTTTGTCCTTATGGGACACTCGATGTGACACCCATAAGTCTGCTGCAATGGCCAGCTTCTTAGGATCTATCTCCTTCGAATCGGCCAAATGCTGCTTAAGCTCCGGGGAAGAAGAAGCAAAAATGTGTTCCAGCATGACAAGATTTATCATGCCGTCGAAGGTAGAAACCTTATAGCCTTCGACCCAGCCAGTTAAGTTTTTCAAAGATTCAGCGACATAAGATACCCAAGTACCACCTTCCTTTTTCTTATACTCTCGAAAACGCTTTAAATATTGGGCCGGAGTCTTCCCAAACTTTAAAATGAGAGTCTGCTTTAACATTGCGAAATCAGCCCGCTCAGCCTTCGACATTTCCATAATGGCACTACAGCCAGAATGGGGCAGTCTACTGAGCAACCACGCAATCTAATCAGCATTGTCAACTTCCTGGACCTCGCATGCATACTCAAACGCATTCAGCCAGTCCATAATGTCATTCCTCTCTTCATACACACTGAGCAGATCTTTTGGAAACCGTGGATGAGAGGAGGCCCCAGACCCATGTCCAGGACCCTTGGATCCATTTGCAACCTGAAGCTTGGCCAGTTCCAACTGGTGATCCCTGTCTTTTTGTTTTTCTGCCTGTTCGATTTTTAGTTTGGCTATGCTGAATTCAAGCTCCTGCTGCCTAAACCGCAGCTCTTGCTTCTTGAATTCAAGCATAGCCTCCCCATCAGCACTGGCAGAGGAAACATTAGACAGCTCGTCCTCCCTGTCCTCGTGGTCGCGGTGGAACAGTGCGGCGGCAGAACCGTCGGTTCTACCAGTGAGAGCAGCCCCACCACCTTCCGCACTGTCCTCAGAAGTAATAGCGTCAAGCTGCGCTTCTTGCCACGCCACGATTCTTTGGATCATTTCCAATTTCGTGCCTTGAGAGGAAACACCTCTCTCCGCACACATCTTTTTCAGCGTTTCTGATTTGGAAGCATTTAAAGTTAACAACGTACTTGTTTCCATACTATTTGATAGGACTATGGCCTTTTTAAAGTTATACTATAACAATTCACTACGTGTACTGTTTGGAATAACCTGAAATGCCTTAGTTCGAGCGCAACACTGGGTACCTTCAGTCGTATCCCACCGCTGTACACCAATTTGTTAAGACGGATTTCTGAACTCTGTCCTGGTGGCGCAGAAGTTCAGAAGGCCAACCTAATTACTTGGAACAGGGTAACCTCTGGACAAGCCAGACCAATCAAGGTAGCGATCGCGGCGGTCAAGACTAGGTCTCAAGAGGGGTGAGGGTGACTGAAGGCCCGCAATGAGCACACAAAGCAAGAGCGCTAACAAACTACTCCAAACAGTTGTTATATCAAAAATAGATACACATTTATTTTAAGGCCTTTAAAATAATGACCGTAGCGAGAAAATCACAATATCACAATATCAAACCAACACATACCATATCAACACAATATATATACAAATACACAGTCGCAAGCGTTTACAGCACGAAATATGTAGTCCACCTGCCAGGGAAGGAAAACAGGCAGTGCGATAATGCTTTCGACTCAGTTCGCCTTCATAGGCACCTAACTAGATGGAAGTCCGAGCCCTGCGAAGAGTGGAGCCTTGTGCTCAAAGTACCTGCCACGCCGGTGCCGACGGGCACAAGGGGAAGCTCTTCGGAGGAAGTCAGGCGGTTCACGTTAGTGCACAGCAGAAGAAGAACAGGTTCCGCAACTCAAGCGCAGCCTCCACAGCGGGCAGAAGCAGAGCGCGAGCGCGGCAAAAGGGTGTTGTTTTTACACAGCAGGGAAAAGCAATGGGATACTGCAGGAGGGCGACCAGATCCTAGATATACTACTCACCGGTCCCCGAAGCAAGCAGACCCAGGCTTCTCCACGATAGTTTCAGCAGCTGGCAGGTTCAGAAGAGCAGGGAACGCTTTGTAGTCGTGTAGAGCAAAAAGACGTCCCAATCGACGAAACCGGCACAGTTTTGTTGCCGCACAGGACAACGGAGCGGCCGTGTGTATTCGAGCCAAATGAACCCTCCTCCCTTCAGACCTGGGAACGCCAAGTGCACGAAGCGTGGGAGAGGGACAAGGACTCGCAATACAACACAACCTGGCGGCGGTTGCAGAGCCAAACTCCTTTGTAAGCTGGTCAGTCAACTGGATGGCCCAGAGACGCTTCCGAAGGCTTACTTGGCAGGAGATGGTTGAAGATGCCGGGAATAGCTGTTCCTGCTATTCCAAAGGTCGAAGCACCAGTACAGGCCTTCTGGTTCGATCAAAGGAGGACAGGGGCTCTCCGGACGACAGCAGTGCAAAGGAGGATTCCTTCAGCGGGTCACCAGCGATTCCTCGGTCCAGCCTCGTAGTTGCAGGATACTTGGCTCCTGTATTCCTTCGTTCGTGAGAACTCAGGAGATCGACATGGTAGTGGTGTTTCCAGCCCCCTCTTATCCACGGTTCCCTTCGCGCCAAAACGGAGGGGAGCCAATGGGAGATCCGCTCATCAACACACATACCATACGTGGACCAATCACGGACCACGGTGGTCCCAGGCATTCACACCACCCTAGACTCTCTGGCACCCAGGATGTGTATTGGGACCAGCCATCCCAGCCCACACCCTGGAGGCACACAAACGACATGTAGAAGCCCGCGAAAGCAACCACGTTTCGCGGGAAAGTACATGCCCAAATAAGGAAGGCCCCGGGTCTCTCGACCTGGGGAAGGTGAAGGGAGCAAGACGGTCAGTGGACAAGACAAAGGAGCCTCGTGGTCTGGCCATTTTGGGAGCCAGGCCACCATTTTGGGTTCAGTGCGAAAAACGTGCTCAGAACGCCAAAAGGAGCTCAAAATAAACAAAACGATCGCTGCCACCATTCGAGTCCCTGAATGACTTGCACCGATCAAATACCATCCTAAAAGAGTATCTAGGGTCTGTAGAAGGCTAGAGACCCAAGAGAGCTGTAACTTAGATTACAGTGCCCTCTTGTGTCATGTTGCACTAAAGCCGCAACACGATAAAAGAAACTACGGGAAACAGCGTTCCCCGGTACTGACTGTCTTAAGGGCATGTCAGTTTCCCCGTAAGAAAGGAGCGAAAGCCCAGAGAAGTGCAGCAGAAGGCTGTACTTCTCTGGCAAAGTCAAGAACAAGGTTAAAAACAATAGCAAAAAGTTTAGGGGTTGCCACATGGAAGGAAAATTACCTACAATTACGAAATCTTTCCTAACACTCGCCCCTCCCAGACTATGGACAGGGGGAACTAATCCACCCCTGGATGAGTCTCTTGTTCAGGTCGGTTAAACACTCTGGACAACCCATCAGCATTGCTATGTTGGACACCTGGCCTATGCTCAATAGTGAAGTCGAAGCCTTGTAGACTTATGGACCACCTAAGCAACTTTGGATTCTCCCCCTTCATGTTCATTAGCCACTTTAACGGCTTATGGTCAGTCTGCACAGTGAAGTGGGTCCCATAGAGGTAGGGCCTCAGCTTCCTTAGGGCCCACACAACAGAGAAACATTCTTTCTCTACCGTGGACCACCTGAGCTCTCTGTCCTTAAGCTGGCGACTAATAAAACCGATAGGGTGTTCCTTACCCTTCTCATCTACTTGTGATAGTACAGCTCCTATCCCAGTGTCAGAGGCATCCGTCTGCACGATAAAAGGTCTTTGATAATCAGGGGCCCTTAGGACAGGGGCCTGGCACAAGGAGTCTTTTAAGCCATTGAAGGCCTTCTCACACTCGTCAGTCCAAGTTACCTTCTTGGGTTTCTCCGGAGTTGTGAGGGCAGTCAGAGGAGCAGCTATGGTGCCATAGTCTGCCACAAAAGTGCGGTAATACCCCGTGAGTCCTAAAAAGGCTCTCACTTGGGTTTGCGTAAGAGGGGATAGGCCAGTCTTGTACTGCTTGTACTTCACTGGGTAGATCCTGTATCCTCCCTCCACCTACTTCATGTCCAAGGTAAACCACTGAGCCTTGTCCAATCTGGCACTTACTAGCCTTTATGGTCAAGTGGGCTTTCTGAAGAGCCTGGAGCACAATCCCGAGGTGTTTCACATGGTCTTCCCAGGTGGCACTGAAAACTGCTATATCGTCCAGATATGCAAGACAGAATTCGTCCAACCCATTCAACACATGATTCACAAGCCTCTGGAAAGTGGCAGGTGCATTCTTCAACCCGAACGGCATTACCCGGAATTGGTAAAGGCCGTCTGGTGTAGAAAATGCTGTCTTCTCCCTGGCATGTTCTGCTAACGCTATTTGCCAATAGCCAGCAGTGAGGTCAAACGTGCTGAGGTACTTGGAGGCACCCAAAGTATCCACCAGCTCATCTGTTCGAGGCAAGGGGTGGGCATCTGTCTTGGTGACAGCATTCAGAGCCCTGTAATCCACGCAGAACCTCAATTCAGAAGTGCCTGCCTTTGGAACCAGAACCACAGGACTGGACCAAGGACTACTAGAGGGTTCAATCACCCCAAGGTCTAACATTTTGTTGACCTCGGTCTTAATATAAGACCGTACTTTATCCGACATCCTGTATCCCCTACTTTTGGTAGGTACACTGTCTCCTGTGTCAATGTTATGTTTGCACCAAGGTGTCAAACCAGGCGACTGTGAGAACAGGGGGGAAAACTGCCTAAGCAAACTTTTCACCTCCGCCTGCTGATCAGAAGTCAGGTGAGGGGCCACTCGGACACCCTCAATGGAGCTATCTGAAGGACCGCTGTGGAACAGGTCGGGGAGAGGTTCTGACTCCTCTTCCTCAACGTCTGACGCCAGTAGCAGTGCTGCGATTTCGACTCTTGGGACGAAAGCCTTCAGCCTATTCACGTGAAACACTTTTGGAGCCTGTCCAGGCCTTCCAAGGTCCACTAAATAGTTCACCTCACCCAGGGGCTCCACCACTGTGTAAGGGCCTGACCATTTGTCCTGTAAAGCTCGAGGCCTTATTGGATTCATGATCAGGACTTGCTGACCAGGTGTAAAGTTGATGAGGGAAGCTTTCTGGTCGTACCAATGTTTCACCAGCGCTTGCCCTGCCTTCAATTTATCACTAGCCAAGCCCATCAGAAGTACCATCCGTTTTCTGAGCCCTAGCACATAATCAACTACATTGGTAGTAACAGGGGGAGTGGGCATCTCCCATCCCTCCTTGACAATGGCTAAGGGTCCCCGTACGGGATGACCGAACAGAAGTTCGAAGGGGCTGAAGCCAACACCCTCCTGTGGTACCTCTCGGTAGGCAAACAGCAAGCATGGTAAAAGAAGATCCCATTTTCTTCTCTGGGGCTCCTCCAGAGCCCCAATCATGCTCTTTAACGTTCTGTTGAAGCGTTCCACCAGACCATTGGTCTGGGGGTGGTATGCAGAAGAGAACTTGTAGGTGACCCCACATTCTTTCCACATAGCCTGCATATACTTCGACATAAAGTTGCTGCCACGATCTGACACAACTTCTTTAGGGAAGCCAACCCTAGTAAATATGCCGAGTAAAGCTTTTGCAACTGACTTGGCAGTTACAGTTTTCAATGGGATGGCCTCAGGATACCTGGTTGCATGGTCGACCAGCACCAGGATAAACCTATTGCCCGAGGATGTTTGCGGGTCAAGGGGACCGACGATGTCGATCCCTACCCTTTCAAATGGTACCCCCACAACTGGGAGCGGTACCAACGGAGCTTGGATTGTCGCGCCAACCTTACCAGATAACTGGCAGGAGGCGCAACTCCTGCAGTGACTTTCTACTTGCACCCCCATCTTGGGCCAGTAGAAGTGCATGGATAACCTTTGCTTGGTCCTCTTCATACCAAGGTGACCAGCAAGGGGAACTTCATGCGCCAACTGCAGGAGGAAGGGTCTAACAGCAAGGGGAACCACCAACCTCCTATGGTCTCCTTCTGTAGACTCTGTGGGCTCACTATACAGGAGTCCACCTTCCCAATAAATCCTATGCTTCCCAGGAGGTTCACCTTCAAGCTGGGAGCAGGCCTTTCTCCTTAGGCCTTCCAGAGATGGGCACTCACGTTGGCCTTTACTGAATTCGTCCCTATCAGGACCTCCTTCAACTAACAAGTCTTTTAGTTCGGGATGATCGTTGGGGTCGAATACTTCAGGCATCGCCACCTCCTCGTCAGGCTCGGGCGATTGACCAACTTCCTCCACCGCAGTGGTAGGCGAGCTCGGGGGAATATTCTCTTTCCCCCGTCTTGACTTGTAGACTCCTTTCGCCTTGGGTTGCCCCTTCGGCTGGGGCGGCGTATTGGACTTGGCCAATGCTGCCCGTGCTTGAGACCGTGTGTAGGGTCGTTCGGCAGTGTCTCCTACGAGCCCTAAAGCTCTGAGATCATTACCTAATAAGACCTTTCCCGGGACGTTTCTCTGAATGCTCACTGGAATCCTGACTGCTGTACCATTTAAAGTTAGATTAACAGGGATCACGGGAAACATACGGAGGGGGCCGTCAGCCAACTTAGTGGGCATCAGAGTAGCTCTGGCAACTTCCTCTGAGTCTACCAAGGTAAAATCCACTACAGTTCGACTGCACCCACTATCCCTAAGAGCTGGAGTATCCACTCCATTGATCAGCACACTGTCTTTAAAGTAGTGCTTGGTATTATCCGGAATCCTAGCATACGCCTCTGCGACTTTAGGCTCCCAGGAACCCAGGGACACTAAAACTACCTCGGCCTCTATTCCGTTGGGAAATGAGTCCGAGGAGAAGGATGCTCCTGTAATCTCTTCTTCCTCGTAGGAGGAGAAGGCCAGATTAGCGGAGTGGACCCCCAAAGGTCTAACCTTACAACGGGGATCCCCCTTCACATGGTCAGTTGCTCCACAAGAAAAACAAGCCCCAGTGGGTCTGTTTACGTAGGGAGGCTTATTGTAACCAGAGTTCTGTTTTGGAGGCGCACCTCCACTACCCTGTGAGTTCTCTTGTGTCTTACCCTTGTTTTTCTTTTTGTGGCCCTTTTGGGAAGAAGATTTAGCAGATTCCCCACCCTCCATATCTTTGGACTTTTTCCCCTCCTCCTGCTTACCAGGATGAGTTTTGTCCTTATGGGACACTCGATGTGACACCCATAAGTCTGCTGCAATGGCCAGCTTCTTAGGATCTATCTCCTTCGAATCGGCCAAATGCTGCTTAAGCTCCGGGGAAGAAGAAGAAAAAATGTGTTCCAGCATGACAAGATTTATCATGCCGTCGAAGGTAGAAACCTTATAGCCTTCGACCCAGCCAGTTAAGTTTTTCAAAGATTCAGCGACATAAGATACCCAAGTACCACCTTCCTTTTTCTTATACTCTCGAAAACGCTTTAAATATTGGGCCGGAGTCTTCCCAAACTTTAAAATGAGAGTCTGCTTTAACATTGCGAAATCAGCCCGCTCAGCCTTCGACATTTCCATAATGGCACTACAGCCAGAATGGGGCAGTCTACTGAGCAACCACGCAATCTTATCAGCATTGTCAACTTCCTGGACCTCGCGTGCATACTCAAACGCATTCAGCCAGTCCATAATGTCATTCCTCTCTTCATACACACTGAGCAGATCTTTTGGAAACCGTGGATGAGAGGAGGCCCCAGACCCATGTCCAGGACCCTTGGATCCATTTGCAACCTGAAGCTTGGCCAGTTCCAACTGGTGATCCCTGTCTTTTTGTTTTTCTGCCTGTTCGATTTTTAGTTTGGCTATGCTGAATTCAAGCTCCTGCTGCCTAAACCGCAGCTCTTGCTTCTTGAATTCAAGCATAGCCTCCCCATCAGCACTGGCAGAGGAAACATTAGACAGCTCGTCCTCCCTGTCCTCGTGGTCGCGGTGGAACAGTGCGGCGGCAGAACCGTCGGTTCTACCAGTGAGAGCAGCCCCACCACCTTCCGCACTGTCCTCAGAAGTAATAGCGTCAAGCTGCGCTTCTTGCCACGCCACGATTCTTTGGATCATTTCCAATTTCGTGCCTTGAGAGGAAACACCTCTCTCCGCACACATCTTTTTCAGCGTTTCTGATTTGGAAGCATTTAAAGTTAACAACGTACTTGTTTCCATACTGTTTGATAGGACTATGGCCTTTTTAAAGTTATACTATAACAATTCACTATGTGTACTGTTTGGAATAACCTGAAATGCCTTAGTTCGAGCGCAACACTGGGTACCTTCAGTCGTATCCCACCGCTGTACACCAATTTGTTAAGACGGATTTCTGAACTCTGTCCTGGTGGCGCAGAAGTTCAGAAGGCCAACCTAATTACTTGGAACAGGGTAACCTCTGGACAAGCCAGACCAATCAAGGTAGCGATCGCGGCGGTCAAGACTAGGTCTCAAGAGGGGTGAGGGTGACTGAAGGCCCGCAATGAGCACACAAAGCAAGAGCGCTAACAAACTACTCCAAACAGTTGTTATATCAAAAATAGATACACATTTATTTTAAGGCCTTTAAAATAATGACCGTAGCGAGAAAATCACAATATCACAATATCAAACCAACACATACCATATCAACACAATATATATACAAATACACAGTCGCAAGCGTTTACAGCACGAAATATGTAGTCCACCTGCCAGGGAAGGAAAACGAAGAGTGGAGCCTTGTGCTCAAAGTACCTGCCACGCCGGTGCCGACGGGCACAAGGGGAAGCTCTTCGGAGGAAGTCAGGCGGTTCACGTTAGTGCACAGCAGAAGAAGAACAGGTTCCGCAACTCAAGCGCAGCCTCCACAGCGGGCAGAAGCAGAGCGCGAGCGCGGCAAAGGGTGCTGTTTTTACACAGCAGGGAAAAGCAATGGGATACTGCAGGAGGGCGACCAGATCCTAGATATACTACTCACCGGTCCCCGAAGCAAGCAGACCCAGGCTTCTCCACGATAGTTTCAGCAGCTGGCAGGTTCAGAAGAGCAGGGAACGCTTTGTAGTCGTGTAGAGCAAAAAGACGTCCCAATCGACGAAACCGGCACAGTTTTGTTGCCGCACAGGACAACGGAGCGGCCGTGTGTATTCGAGCCAAATGAACCCTCCTCCCTTCAGACCTGGGAACGCCAAGTGCACGAAGCGTGGGAGAGGGACAAGGACTCGCAATACAACACAACCTGGCGGCGGTTGCAGAGCCAAACTCCTTTGTAAGCTGGTCAGTCAACTGGATGGCCCAGAGACGCTTCCGAAGGCTTACTTGGCAGGAGATGGTTGAAGATGCCGGGAATAGCTGTTCCTGCTATTCCAAAGGTCGAAGCACCAGTACAGGCCTTCTGGTTCGATCAAAGGAGGACAGGGGCTCTCCGGACGACAGCAGTGCAAAGGAGGATTCCTTCAGCGGGTCACCAGCGATTCCTCGGTCCAGCCTCGTAGTTGCAGGATACTTGGCTCCTGTATTCCTTCGTTCGTGAGAACTCAGGAGATCGACATGGTAGTGGTGTTTCCAGCCCCCTCTTATCCACGGTTCCCTTCGCGCCAAAACGGAGGGGAGCCAATGGGAGATCCGCTCATCAACACACATACCATACGTGGACCAATCACGGACCACGGTGGTCCCAGGCATTCACACCACCCTAGACTCTCTGGCACCCAGGATGTGTATTGGGACCAGACATCCCAGCCCACACCCTGGAGGCACACAAACGACATGTAGAAGCCCGCGAAAGCAACCACGTTTCGCGGGAAAGTACATGCCCAAATAAGGAAGGCCCCGGGTCTCTCGACCTGGGGAAGGTGAAGGGAGCAAGACGGTCAGTGGACAAGACAAAGGAGCCTCGTGGTCTGGCCATTTTGGGAGCCAGGCCACCATTTTGGGTTCAGTGCGAAAAACGTGCTCAGAACGCCAAAAGGAGCTCAAAATAAACAAAACGATCGCTGCCACCATTCGAGTCCCTGAATGACTTGCACCGATCAAATACCATCCTAAAAGAGTATCTAGGGTCTGTAGAAGGCTAGAGACCCAAGAGAGCTGTAACTTAGCTTACAGTGCCCTCTTGTGTCATGTTGCACTAAAGCTGCAACACGATAAAAGAAACTACGGGAAACAGCGTTCCCCGGTACTGACTGTCTTAAGGGCATGTCAGTTTCCCCGTAAGAAAGGAACGAAAGCCCAGAGAAGTGCAGCAGAAGGCTGTACTTCTCTGGTAAAGTCAAGAACAAGGTTAAAAACAATAGCAAAAAGTTTAGGGGTTGCCACATGGAAGGAAAATTACCTACAATTACGAAATCTTTCCTAACACTCCCCATTCCAAACCTGAGAACCTTCCTACAGCATGCGATGTGATATCTCAATGCTTCTAATACCAAACCTGAGACCAGTCCTATAACATGAGATTGGATATCCAACTCCTTCCCCTTCCAAACCTGAGACCCTTCCTATAGCATGAGATGTGATATCCAACTTCTTCCCATTCCAATCCTGAGACCCTTCCTATAACATGAGATGTGATGTCTCAATGCTTCTAATACCAAACCTGAGATCTTTCCTATAACATGAGATGTGATATCCAACTCCTTCCCATTCCAATCCTGAGACCCTTCCTATAGCATGAGATGTGCTATCTCAATGCTTATACCAAACCTGAGACCCTTCCTAAAGCTTGAGATGTGATATCCAACTCCTTCCCATTCCAATCCTGAGACCCTTCCTATAACATGAAATGTGATATGCAACTCCTTCCCATTCCAACCTGAGACCCATCCTATAGCATGAGATGGGATATCCAACTCCTTCCATATCCAATACTGATACCCTTCCAATAGCATGAGATGTGATATCCCAATGCTTCTACCAAACCTGAGAACCATACTATGGCATGAGATGTGATATCAAACTCCTTCCCATTCCAATCCTGAGACTCTTCCTATAGCTTGAGATGTGATATCCGAAATCCTTCCCATTCCAATTCTGAGACCCTTCCTATACCATGAGACTTGATATCTCAATGCTTCTAATACCAAACCTGAGACCCGTCCTATAACATGAGATGTGATATCCAAATCTTTCCCCTTCCAAACCTTAGACCCTTCCTTTATCATGAGATGTGATATCCAACTCCTTCCCATTCCAATCCTGAGACCCTTCCGATATCATGAGATTTGTTATCTCAATGCTTCTAATATCAAAATTGAGACCCGCCTATAACATGAGATGTGATATCCAAATCTTTCCCCTTCCAAACCTTAGACCCTTCCTTTATCATGAGATGGGATATCCAACTCCTTCCCATTCCAATCCTGAGACCCTTCCTATAGCATGAGATGTGATATCTCAATGCTTATACCAAATCTGAGACCCTTCCTATAGCATGAGATGTGATATCCAACTCCTTCCCATTCCAATCCTGAGACCCTTCCTATAGCATGAGATGTGATGTCTCAATGCTTCTAATACCAAACCTGAGATCCTTCCTATAACATGAGATGTGATATCCAACTCCTTCCCATTCCAATCCTGAGACCCTTCCTATAGCATGAGATGTGATGTCTTAATGCTTCTAATACCAAACCTGAGAACCTTCCTACAGCATGCGATGTGATATCTCAATGCTTCTAATACCAAACCTGAGACCAGTCCTATAACATGAGATTGGATATCCAACTCCTTCCCCTTCCAAACCTGAGACCCTTCCTATAGCATGAGATGTGATATCCAACTTCTTCCCATTCCAATCCTGAGACCCTTCCTATAACATGAGATGTGATGTCTCAATGGTTCTAATACCAAACCTGAGATCTTTCCTATAACATGAGATGTAATATCCAACTCCTTCTTATTCCAATCCTGAGACCCTTCCTATATCATGAGATGTGCTATCTCAATGCTTATACCAAACCTGAGACCCTTCCTAAAGCTTGAGATGGGATATCCAACTCCTTCCCATTCCAATCCTGAGACCCTTCCTATAGCATGAGATGTGATATCTCAATGCTTCTAATATCAAACTTGAGACCCTCCCTATAGCATGAGATGTGATACCCAAATCCTTCCCATTCCAATCCTGAGACACTTCCTATAGCATGAGATGTGATATCTCAATGCTTATACCAAACCTGAGACCCTTCCTATAGCATGAGATGTGATATCCAACTCCTTCCCATTCCAATCCTGAGACCCTTCCTATAGCATGAGATGTGATGTCTCAATGCTTCTAATACCAAACCTGAGATCCTTCCTATAACATGAGATGTGATATCCAACTCCTTCCCATTCCAATCCTGAGACCCTTCCGATAGCAGAGATGTGATATCTCAATACTTATACCAATCCTGAGACCCTTCCTATGGCCTGAGATGTCATATACAACTCCTTCCCAATCCAATCCTGAGACCCTTCCTATAGCATGAGATGTGATATCTCAATGCTTATACCAAATCTGAGACCCTTCCTATAGCATGAGATGTGATATCCAACTCCTTCCCATTCCAATCCTGAGACCCTTCCTATAGCATGAGATGTGATGTCTCAATGCTTCTAATACCAAACCTGAGATCCTTCCTATAACATGAGATGTGATATCCAACTCCTTCCCATTCCAATCCTGAGACCCTTCCTATAGCATGAGATGTGATGTCTTAATGCTTCTAATACCAAACCTGAGAACCTTCCTACAGCATGCGATGTGATATCTCAATGCTTCTAATACCAAACCTGAGACCAGTCCTATAACATGAGATTGGATATCCAACTCCTTCCCCTTCCAAACCTGAGACCCTTCCTATAGCATGAGATGTGATATCCAACTTCTTCCCATTCCAATCCTGAGACCCTTCCTATAACATGAGATGTGATGTCTCAATGGTTCTAATACCAAACCTGAGATCTTTCCTATAACATGAGATGTAATATCCAACTCCTTCTTATTCCAATCCTGAGACCCTTCCTATATCATGAGATGTGCTATCTCAATGCTTATACCAAACCTGAGACCCTTCCTAAAGCTTGAGATGTGATATCCAACTCCTTCCCATTCCAATCCTGAGACCCTTCCTATAGCATGAGATGTGATATCTCAATGCTTCTAATATCAAACTTGAGACCCTCCCTATAGCATGAGATGTGATACCCAAGTCCTTCCCATTCCAATCCTGAGACACTTCCTATAGCATGAGATGTGATATCTCAATGCTTATACCAAACCTGAGACCCTTCCTATAGCATGAGATGTGATATCCAACTCCTTCCCATTCCAATCCTGAGACCCTTCCTATAGCATGAGATGTGATGTCTCAATGCTTCTAATACCAAACCTGAGATCCTTCCTATAACATGAGATGTGATATCCAACTCCTTCCCATTCCAATCCCGAGACCCTTCCTATAGCATGAGATGTGATATCTCGATGCTTATACCAAACCTGAGACCCTTCCTATAGCATGAGATGTGATATCCAACTCCTTCCCATTCCAATCCTGAGACCCTTCCTATAGCATGAGATGTGATATCTCAATGCCTCTAATACCAAACCTGAGATCCTTCCTCTAACATGAAATGTGATATCCAACTCCTTCCCTTTCCAAACCTGAGAGCCTACCTATAGCATGAGATGTGATATCCAAGTCCTTCCCATTCCAATCCTTAGACCCTTCCTACAGCATGCAATATGATATCTCAATGATTCTAATAACAAACCTGAGACCCATCCTATAACATGAGATGGGATATCCAACTCCTTCCCATTCCAATCCTGAGACACTTCCGATAGCAGAGATGTGATATCTCAATGCTTATACCAAACCTGAGACCCTTCCTATAACATGAGATGTGATATCCAACTCCTTCCCGGTCCAAACCTGAGACCCTTCCTATAGCATATGTGATATCCAACTCCTTCCCATTCCAAACATGAGACCCTTCCTATAGCAAGAATGTAATATCCAACTCCTTCCCATTCCAATCCTGAGACCATTCCTATAGCATGAGATGTGATATCTCAATGCTTCTAATACCAAACCTGAGATCCTTCCTATGACATGAGATGTGATATCCAATTCCTCCCCATTCCAAACCTGAGAACCTTCCTACAGCATGCGATGTGATATCTCAATGCTTCTAATACCAAACCCGAGACCAGTCCTATAACATGAGATTGGATATCCAACTCCTTCCCCTTCCAAACCTGAGACCCTTCCTATAGCATGAGATGTGATATCCAACTTCTTCCCATTCCACTCCTGAGACCCTTCCTATAACATGAGATGTGATGTCTCAATGCTTCTAATACCAAACCTGAGATCTTTCCTATAACATGAGATGTGATATCCAACTCCTTCCCATTCCAATCCTGAGACCCTTCCTATAGCATGAGATGTGATATCTCAATGCTTATACCAAACCTGAGACCCTTCATATAGCTTGAGATGTGATATCCAACTCCTTCCCATTCCAATCCTGAGACCCTTCCTATAGCATGAGATGGGATATCTCAAGGCCTCTAATACCAAACCTGAGATCCTTCCTCTAACATGAAATGTGATATCCAACTCCTTCCCATTCCAACCTGAGACCCTTCCTATAGCATGAGATGGGATATCCAACTCCTTCCAAATCCAATACTGATACCCTTCCGATAGCATGAGATGTGATATCCAAGTCCTTCCCATCCAATCCTGAGACCCTTCCTATAACATGAAATGTGATATCCAACTCCTTCCCATTCCAACCTGAGACCCTTCCTATAGCATGAGATGGGATATCCAACTCCTTCCAAATCCAATACTGATACCCTTCCGATAGCATGAGATGTGATATCCCAATGCTTCTACCAAACCTGAGACCCATACTATGGCATGAGATGTGATATCAAACTCCTTCCCATTCCAATCCTGAGACCCTACCTATAGCTTGAGATGTGATATCCAACTCCTTCCCATTTCAATTCTGAGACCCTTCCTATACCATGAGACTTGATATCTCAATGCTTCTAATACAAAACCTGAGACCCGTCCTAAACCATGAGATGTGATATCCAAATCCTTCCCCTTCCAAACCTTAGACCCTTCCTTTATCATGAGATGTGATATCCAATTCCTTCCCATTCCAATCCTGAGACCCTTCCGATATCATGAGATTTGTTATCTCAATGCTTCTAATATCAAACTTGAGACCCTCCCTATAGCATGAGATGTGACATCCAAGTCCTCCCCATTCCAATCCTGAGACTCTTCCTATAGCATGAGATGTGATATCTCAATGCTTCTAATACCAAACCTGAGACCCTTCCTATAACATGAGATGGAATATCCAACTCCTTCCCATTCCAATCCTGAGACCCTTCCGATAGCAGAGATGTGATATCTCAATGCTTATACCAAACCTGAGACCCTTCCTATGGCCTGATTTGTCATATACAACTCCTTCCCATTCCAATCCTGAGACCCTTCCTATAGCATGAGATGTGATATCTCAATGCTTATACCAAATCCGAGACCCTTCCTATAGCATGAGATGTGATATCCAACTCCTTCCCATTCCAATCCTGAGACCCTTCCTATAGCATGAGATGTGATGTCTCAATGCTTCTAATACCAAACCTGAGATCCTTCCTATAACATGAGATGTGATATCCAACCCCTTCCCATTCCAATCCTGAGACCCTTATGATAGCATGAGATGTGATATCTCAATGCCTCTAATACCAAACCTGAGATACTTCTGATAGCATGAGATGTGATATCTCAATGCTTCTAGTACCAAACCTGAGATCCTTCCTATAACATGAGATGTGATTTCCAAATCCTTCCACTTCCAAACCTGAGACCCTCCCTTTAGCATGAGATGTGATATCCAACTCCTTCCCATTCCAATCCTGAGACCCTTCTGATAGCATGAGATGTGATATTTCAATGCCTCTAATACCAAACCTGAGATCCTACCTCTAACATGAAATGTGATATCCATCTCCTTCCCTTTCCAAACCTGAGACCCTGCCTATAGCATGAGATGTGATATCAAAAGTCCTTCCCATTCCAATCCTGAGACCCTTCCTATAGCATGTGATGTGATATCTCAATGCTTATACCAAACCTGAGACCCTTCCTATGGCATGAGATGTCATATACAACTCCTTCCCATTCCAATCCTGAGACCCTTCCTATAGCATGAGATGTGATATCTCAATGCTTATACCAAACCTGAGACCCTTCCTATAGCATGAGATGTGATATCCAACTTCTTCCCATTCCAATCCTGAGACCCTTCCTATAACATGAGATGTGATGTCTCAATGCTTATACCAAACCTGAGACCCTTCCTATGGCCTGATTTGTCATATACAACTCCTTCCCATTCCAATCCTGAGACCCTTCCTATAGCATGAGATGTGATATCTCAATGCTTATACCAAATCCGAGACCCTTCCTATAGCATGAGATGTGATATCCAACTCCTTCCCATTCCAATCCTGAGACCCTTCCTATAGCATGAGATGTGATGTCTCAATGCTTCTAATACCAAACCTGAGATCCTTCCTATAACATGAGATGTGATATCCAACCCCTTCCCATTCCAATCCTGAGACCCTTATGATAGCATGAGATGTGATATCTCAATGCCTCTAATACCAAACCTGAGATACTTCTGATAGCATGAGATGTGATATCTCAATGCTTCTAGTACCAAACCTGAGATCCTTCCTATAACATGAGATGTGATTTCCAAATCCTTCCACTTCCAAACCTGAGACCCTCCCTTTAGCATGAGATCTGATATCCAACTCCTTCCCATTCCAATCCTGAGACCCTTCTGATAGCATGAGATGTGATATTTCAATGCCTCTAATACCAAACCTGAGATCCTACCTCTAACATGAAATGTGATATCCATCTCCTTCCCTTTCCAAACCTGAGACCCTGCCTATAGCATGAGATGTGATATCAAAAGTCCTTCCCATTCCAATCCTGAGACCCTTCCTATAGCATGTGATGTGATATCTCAATGCTTATACCAAACCTGAGACCCTTCCTATGGCATGAGATGTCATATACAACTCCTTCCCATTCCAATCCTGAGACCCTTCCTATAGCATGAGATGTGATATCTCAATGCTTATACCAAACCTGAGACCCTTCCTATAGCATGAGATGTGATATCCAACTTCTTCCCATTCCAATCCTGAGACCCTTCCTATAACATGAGATGTGATGTCTCAATGCTTCTAATACCAAACCTGAGACCCTTCCTATAACATGAGATGGGATATCCAACTCCTTCCCATTCCAATCCTGAGACCCTTCCGATAGCAGAGATGTGATATCTCAATGCTTATACCAAACCTGAGACCCTTCCTATGGCCTGAGATGTCATATACAACTCCTTCCCATTCCAATCCTGAGACCGTTCCTATAGCATGAGATGTGATATCTCAATGCTTATACCAAATCTGAGACCCTTCCTATAGCATGAGATGTGATATCCAACTCCTTCCCATTCCAATCCTGAGACCCTTCCTATAACATGAGATGTGATGTCTCAATGCTTCTAATACCAAACCTGAGACCCTTCCTATAACATGAGATGGGATATCCAACTCCTTCCCATTCCAATCCTGAGACCCTTCCGATAGCAGAGATGTGATATCTCAATGCTTATACCAAACCTGAGACCCTTCCTATGGCCTGAGATGTCATATACAACTCCTTCCCATTCCAATCCTGAGACCGTTCCTATAGCATGAGATGTGATATCTCAATGCTTATACCAAATCTGAGATCCTTCCTATAACATGAGATGTGATATCCAACTCCTTCCCATTCCAATCCTGAGACCCTTATGATAGCATGAGATGTGATATCTCAATGCCTCTAATACCAAACCTGAGATACTTCCGATAGCATGAGATGTGATATCTCAATGCTTCTAATACCAAACCTGAGATCCTTCCTATAACATGAGATGTGATTTCCAAATCCTTCCCCTTCCAAACCTGAGACCCTGGCCCTCATTACGACCCTGGCGGAGTGGGTTTACGCCAGCGTTATTCGCGGCGGACCCGTCCGCCCTACTACGAGTTCCCGTAGCGCCATGGAGCCTTTCTCCGCCTGGTTTTTCCGGGCGGAGAAATCCATGGCGCTACGGGACCTTGTTGTTAATTACGCCACCGTATTTTACGGTGGCGTAATTAACGCCTTCCCCACTCCCATTATACCCTATGGGGCAAAAATGGGAATGGGGAAGGGTAAAATGGGGATTGGGGATTTACCGCCCCGCCAAGGTCGGAATGGGGCGGAAAATCCGCCAACCCCCATGGCGCTATCGGCAGCTTTCCGCCGTGCTCCATGGTGCATTTTGCACCGCGATTTCCGCCAGGGTCGTAATGAGGGCCCCTCCCTTTAGCATGAGATGTGATATCCAACTCCTTCCCATTCCAATCCTGAGACCCTTCTGATAGCATGAGATGTGATATTTCAATGCCTCTAATACCAAACCTGAGATCCTACCTCTAACATGAAATGTGATATCCATCTCCTTCCCTTTCCAAACCTGAGACCCTGCCTATAGCATGAGATGTGATATCCAAGTCCTTCCCATTACAATCCTGAGACCCTTCCTATAGCATGTGATGTGATATCTCAATGCTTATACCAAACCTGAGACCCTTCCTATGGCATGAGATGTCATATACAACTCCTTCCCATTCCAATCCTGAGACCCTTCCTATAGCATGAGATATGATATCTCAATGCTTATACCAAACCTGAGACCCTTCCTATAGCATGAGATGTGATATCCAACTTCTTCCCATTCCAATCCTGAGACCCTTCCTATAACATGAGACGTGATGTCTCAATGCTTCTAATACCAAACCTGAGATCTTTCCTATAACATGAGATGTGATATCCAACTCCTTCCCATTCCAATCCTGAGACCCTTCCGATAGCAGAGATGTGATATCTCAATGCTTATACCAAACCTGAGACCCTTCCTATGGCCTGAGATGTCATATACAACTCCTTCCCATTCCAATCCTGAGACCGTTCCTATAGCATGAGATGTGATATCTCAATGCTTATACCAAACCTGAGACCCTTCCTATAGCATGAGATGTGATATCCAACTTCTTCCCATTCCAATCCTGAGACCTTTCCTATAACATGAGACGTGATGTCTCAATGCTTCTAATACCAAACCTGAGACCCTTCCTATAACATGAGATGGGATATCCAACTCCTTCCCATTCCAATCCTGAGACCCTTCCGACAGCAGAGATGTGATATCTCAATGCTTATACCAAACCTGAGACCCTTCCTATGGCCTGAGATGTCATATACAACTCCTTCCCATTCCAATCCTGAGACCGTTCCTATAGCATGAGATGTGATATCTCAATGCTTATACCAAATCTGAGACCCTTCCTATAGCATGAGATGTGATATCCAACTCCTTCCCATTCCAATCCTGAGACCCTTCCTATAGCATGAGATGTGATGTCTCAATGCTTCTAATACCAAACCTGAGATCCTTCCTATAACATGAGATGTGATATCCAACTCCTTCCCATTCCAATCCTGAGACCCTTATGATAGCATGAGATGTGATATCTCAATGCCTCTAATACCAAACCTGAGATACTTCCGATAGCATGAGATGTGATATCTCAATGCTTCTAATACCAAACCTGAGATCCTTCCTATAACATGAGATGTGATTTCCAAATCCTTCCCCTTCCAAACCTGAGAGCCTCCCTTTAGCATGAGATGTGATATCCAACTCCTTCCCATTCCAATCCTGAGACCCTTCCGATAGCAGAGATGTGATATCTCAATGCTTATACCAAACCCTATGGGGCAAAAATGGGAATGGGGAAGGGTAAAATGGGGATTGGGGATTTACCGCCCCGCCAAGGTCGGAATGGGGCGGAAAATCCGCCAACCCCCATGGCGCTATCGGCAGCTTTCCGCCGTGCTCCATGGTGCATTTTGCACCGCGATTTCCGCCAGGGTCGTAATGAGGGCCCCTCCCTTTAGCATGAGATGTGATATCCAACTCCTTCCCATTCCAATCCTGAGACCCTTCTGATAGCATGAGATGTGATATTTCAATGCCTCTAATACCAAACCTGAGATCCTACCTCTAACATGAAATGTGATATCCATCTCCTTCCCTTTCCAAACCTGAGACCCTGCCTATAGCATGAGATGTGATATCCAAGTCCTTCCCATTACAATCCTGAGACCCTTCCTATAGCATGTGATGTGATATCTCAATGCTTATACCAAACCTGAGACCCTTCCTATGGCATGAGATGTCATATACAACTCCTTCCCATTCCAATCCTGAGACCCTTCCTATAGCATGAGATATGATATCTCAATGCTTATACCAAACCTGAGACCCTTCCTATAGCATGAGATGTGATATCCAACTTCTTCCCATTCCAATCCTGAGACCCTTCCTATAACATGAGACGTGATGTCTCAATGCTTCTAATACCAAACCTGAGATCTTTCCTATAACATGAGATGTGATATCCAACTCCTTCCCATTCCAATCCTGAGACCCTTCCGATAGCAGAGATGTGATATCTCAATGCTTATACCAAACCTGAGACCCTTCCTATGGCCTGAGATGTCATATACAACTCCTTCCCATTCCAATCCTGAGACCGTTCCTATAGCATGAGATGTGATATCTCAATGCTTATACCAAACCTGAGACCCTTCCTATAGCATGAGATGTGATATCCAACTTCTTCCCATTCCAATCCTGAGACCCTTCCTATAGCATGAGATGTGATATCTCAATGCTTATACCAAATCTGAGACCCTTCCTATAGCATGAAATGTGATATCCAACTCCTTCCCATTCCAATCCTGAGACCCTTCCTATAGCATGAGATGTGATGTCTCAATGCTTCTAATACCAAACCTGAGATCCTTCCTATAACATGAGATGTGATATCCAACTCCTTCCGATTCCAATCCTGAGACCCTTATGATAGCATGAGATGTGATATCTCAATGCTTCTAATACCAAACCTGAGATCCTTCCTATAACATGAGATGTGATTTCGAAATCCTTCACCTTCCAAAACTGAGACCCTCCCTTTAGCATGAGATGTGATATCCAACTCCTTCCCATTCCAATCCTGAGACCCTTCTGATAGCATGAGATGTGATATCTCAATGCTTCTAATACCAAACCTGAGACCCTTCCTATAACATGAGATGTGATATCCAAGTCCTTCCCATTACAATCCTGAGACCCTTCCTATAGCATGTGATGTGATATCTCAATGCTTATACCAAACCTGAGACCCTTCCTATTGCATGAGATGTCATATACAACTCCTTCCCATTCCAATCCTGAGACCCTTCCTATAGCATGAGATGTGATATCTCAATGCTTATACCAAACCTGAGACCCTTCCTATAGCATGAGATGTGATATCCAACTTCTTCCCATTCCAATCCTGAGACCCTTCCTATAACATGAGACGTGATGTCTCAATGCTTATACCAAACCTGAGACCGTTCCTTTAGCATGAGATGTGATATCCAACTCCTTCCCATTCCAATCCTGAGACCCTTCCTATAGCATGAGATGTGATATCTCAAGGCCTCTAATACCAAACCTGAGATCGTTCCTCTAACATGAAATGTGATATCCAACTCCTTCCCCTTCCAATCTGAGAGCCTTCCTATAGCATGAGATATGATAGCCAAGCCCTTCCAATTCCAATCCTGAGACCCTTCCTATAACATGAAATGTGATATCCAACTCCTTCCCATTCCAACCTGAGACCCTTCCTATAGCATGAGATGGGATATCTCAATGCTTCTAATACCAAACCTGAGACTCTTCCTATAACATGAGATGGGATATCCAACTCCTTCAAATTCCAATCCTGAGACCCTTCTGATAGCAGAGATATGATATCTCAATGCTTATAACAAACCTGAGACCCTTCCTATGGCCTGAGATGTGATATCCAACTGCTTCCCATTCCAATCCTGAGACCCTTCCTATAGCATGAGATGTGATATCTCAATGCTTATACCAAATCTGAGACCCTTCCTATAGCATGAAATGTGATATCCAACTCCTTCCCATTCCAATCCTGAGACCCTTCCTATAGCATGAGATGTGATGTCTCAATGCTTCTAATACCAAACCTGAGATCCTTCCTATAACATGAGATGTGATATCCAACTCCTTCCGATTCCAATCCTGAGACCCTTATGATAGCATGAGATGTGATATCTCAATGCTTCTAATACCAAACCTGAGATCCTTCCTATAACATGAGATGTGATTTCGAAATCCTTCACCTTCCAAAACTGAGACCCTCCCTTTAGCATGAGATGTGATATCCAACTCCTTCCCATTCCAATCCTGAGACCCTTCTGATAGCATGAGATGTGATATCTCAATGCCTCTAATACCAAACCTGAGATCCTACCTCTAACATGAAATGTGATATCCATCTCCTTCCCTTTCCAAACCTGAGACCCTGTCTATAGCATGAGATGTCATATACAACTCCTTCCCATTCCAATCCTGAGACCCTTCCTATAGCACGAGATGTGATATCTCAATGCTTATACCAAACCTGAAACCCTTCCTATAGCATGAGATGTGATATCCAACTCCTTCCCATTCCAATCCTGAGACCCTTCCTATAGCATGAGATGTGATATCCAACTCCTTCCCATTCCAATCCTGAGACACTTCTGATAGCATGAGATGTGATATCTCAATGCCTCTAATACCAAACCTGAGATCCTTCCTCTAACATGAAATGTGATATCCAACTCCTTCCCTTTCCAAACCTGAGAGCCTATCTATAGCATGAGATGTGATATCCAAGTCCTTCCCATTCCAATCCTGAGACACTTCCGATAGCAGAGATGTGATATCTCAATGCTTATACCAAACCTGGGACCCTTCCTATAACATGAGATATGATATCCAACTCCTTCCCGTTCCAAACCTGAGACCCTTCCTTTAGCATGAGATGTGATATCCAGCTCCTTCCCATTCCAATCCTGAGACACTTCCGATAGCATGAGATGTGATATCTCAATGCTTCTAATATCAAAACTGAGACCTTCCCTATAGCATGAACTGTGATATCTAAGTCCTTCCCATTCCAATCCTGAGACACTTCCGATAGCAGAGATGTGATATCTCAATGCTTATACCAAACCTGGGACCCTTCCTATAACATGAGATGTGATATCCAACTCCTTCCCGTTCCAAACCTGAGACCCTTCCTTTAGCATGAGATGTGATATCCAGCTCCTTCCCATTCCAATCCTGAGACACTTCCGATAGCATGAGATGTGATATCTCAATGCTTCTAATATCAAAACTGAGACCCTCCCTATAGCATGAGATGTGATATCCAACTCCTTCCCGTTCCAAACCTGAGACCCTTCCTTTAGCATGAGATGTGATAACCAACTCCTTCCCATTCCAATCCTGAGACCCTTCCTATAGCATGAGATGTGATATCTCAATACTTCTAATACCAAACCTGAGATCCTTCCGATAACATCAGATGTGATATCCAAATCCTTCCCCTTCCAAACCTGAGACCCTCCCTTTAGCATGAGATGTGATATCCAACTCCTTCCCATTCCAATCCTGAGACCCTTCTGATAGCATGAGATGTGATATCTCAATGCTTCTATACCAAACCTGAGATCCTTCCGATAGCATGAGATGTGATATCTCAATGCTTCTAATACCAAACCTGAAATCCTTCCTATAACATGAGATGTGATATCCAAATCCTTCCCCTTCCAAACCTGAGACCCTCCCTTTAGCATGAGATGTGATATCCAACTCCTTCCCATTCCAATCCTGAGACTCTTCTGATAGCATGAGATGTGATATCTCAATGCCTCTAATACCAAACCTGAGATCCTACCTCTAACATGAAATGTGATATCCAACTCTTTCCCCTTCCAAACCTGAGAGCCTTCCTATAGCATGAGATGTGATATCCAAGTCCTTCCCATTCCAATCCTGAGACCCTTCCTATAACATGAGATGTGATATCCAACTCCTTCCCATTCCAACCTGAGACCCTTCCTATAGCATGAGATGGGATATCCAACTCCTTCCAAATTCCATCCTGATACCCTTCCGATAGCATGAGATGTGATATCCCAATGCTTCTACCAAACCTGAGACCCATGCTATGGCATGAGATGTGATATCAAACTCCTTCCCCTTCCAAACCTTAGACCCTTCCTTTATCATGAGATGTGATATCCAACTCCTTCCCATTCCATCCCTGAGACCCTTCCGATATCATGAGATGTGATATCTCAATGCTTCTAATATCAAACTTGAGACCCTCCCTATAGCATGAGATGTGATATCCAAGTCCTTCCCATTCCAATCCTGAGACCATTCTTATAGCATGAGATGTGATATCTCAATGCTTCTAATACCAAACCTGAGACCCTTCCTATAACATGAGATGGGAATATCCAACTCCTTCCCATTCCAATCCTGAGACCCTTCCGATAGCAGAGATGTGATATCTCAATGCTTATACCAAACCTGAGATCCTTCCTATAACATGAGATGTGATATCCAACTCCTTCCCATTCCAATCCTGAGACACTTCCTATAGCATGAGATGTGATATCTCAATGCTTCTAATATCAAACTTGAGACCCTCCCTATAGCATGAGATGTGATATCCAAGTCCTTCCGATTCCAATCCTGAGACACTTCCTATAGCATGAGATGTGATATCTCAATGCTTCTAATACCAAACCTGAGACTCTTCCTATAACATGAGATGGGATATCCAACTCCTTCCCATTCCAATCCTGAGACCCTTCCGATAGCATGAGATGTGATGTCTCAATGCTTCTAATACCAAACCTGAGATCCTTCCTATAACATGAGATGTGATATCCAACTCCTTCCCATTCCAATCCTGAGACCCTTCCTATAGCATGAGATGTGATATCTCAATGCTTATACCAAACCTGAGACCCTTCCTATAGCATGAGATGTGATATCCAACTCCTTCCCATTCCAATCCTGAGACCCGTCCTATAACATGAGATGTGATATCCAAATCTTTCCCCTTCCAAACCTTAGACCCTTCCTTTATCATGAGATGGGATATCCAACTCCTTCCCATTCCAATCCTGAGACCCTTCCGATAGCAGAGATGTGATATCTCAATGCTTATACCAATCCTGAGACCCTTCCTATGGCCTGAGATGTCATATACAACTCCTTCCCAATCCAATCCTGAGACCCTTCCTATATCATGAGATGTGATATCTCAATGCTTATACCAAATCTGAGACCCTTCCTATAGCATGAGATGTGATATCCAACTCCTTCCCATTCCAATCCTGAGACCCTTCCTATAGCATGAGATGTGATGTCTCAATGCTTCTAATACCAAACCTGAGATCCTTCCTATAACATGAGATGTGATATCCAACTCCTTCCCATTCCAATCCTGAGACCCTTCCTATAGCATGAGATGTGATGTCTCAATGCTTCTAATACCAAACCTGAGAACCTTCCTACAGCATGCGATGTGATATCTCAATGCTTCTAATACCAAACCTGAGACCAGTCCTATAACATGAGATTGGATATCCAACTCCTTCCCCTTCCAAACCTGAGACCCTTCCTATAGCATGAGATGTGATATCCAACTTCTTCCCATTCCAATCCTGAGACCCTTCCTATAACATGAGATGTGATGTCTCAATGCTTCTAATACCAAACCTGAGATCTTTCCTATAACATGAGATGTAATATCCAACTCCTTCCCATTCCAATCCTGAGACCCTTCCTATAGCATGAGATGTGCTATCGCAATGCTTATACCAAACCTGAGACCCTTCCTAAAGCTTGAGATGTGATATCCAACTCCTTCCCATTCCAAACCTGAGATCCTTCCTCTAACATGAAATGTGATATCGAACTCCTTCCCTTTCCAAACCTGAGAGACTACCTATAGCATGAGATGTGATATCCAAGTCCTTCCCATTCCAATCCTTAGACCCTTCCTACAGCATGCAATATGATATCTCAATGATTCTAATAACAAACCTGAGACCCGTCATATAACATGAGATGGGATATCCAACACCTTCCCATTCCAATCCTGAGACACTTCCGATAGCAGAGATGTGATATCTCAATGCTTATAACAAACCTGAGACCCTTCCTATAACATGAGATGTGATATCCAACTCCTTCCCGTTTCAAACCTGAGACCCTTCCTATAGCATATGTGATATCCAACTCCTTCCCATTCCAAACATGAGACCCTTCCTATAGCAAGAATGTAATATCCAACTCCTTCCCATTCCAATCCTGAGACCATTCCTATAGCAAGAATGTAATATCCAACTCCTTCCCATTCCAATCCTGAGACCATTCCTATAGCATGAGATGTGATATCTCAATGCTTCTAATACCAAACCTGAGATCCTTGCTATGACATGAGATGTGATATCCATTCCTCCCCATTCCAAACCTGAGAACCTTCCTACAGCATGCGATGTGATATCTCAATGCTTCTAATACCAAACCTGAGACCAGTCCTATAACATGAGATTGGATATCCAACTCCTTCCCCTTCCAAACCTGAGACCCTTCATATAGCATGAGATGTGATATCCAACTTCTTCCCATTCCAATCCTGAGACCCTTCCTATAACATGAGATGTGATGTCTTAATGCTTATACCAAACCTGAGACCCTTCCTAAAGCTTGAGATGTGATATCCAACTCCTTCCCATTCCAATCCTGAGACCCTTCCTATAACATGAAATGTGATATTCAACTCCTTCCCATTCCAACCTGAGACCCTTCCTATAGCATGAGATGGGATATCCAACTCCTTCCAAATACAATACTGATACCCTTCCAATAGCATGAGATGTGATATCCCAATGCTTCTACCAAACCTGAGAACCATACTATGGCATGAGATGTGATATCAAACTCCTTCCCATTCCAATCCTGAGACTCTTCCTATAGCTTGAGATGTGATATCAGAAATCCTTCCCATTCCAATTCTGAGACCCTTCCTATACCATGAGACTTGATATCTCAATGCTTCTAATACCAAACCTGAGACCCGTCCTATAACATGAGATGTGATATCCAAATCTTTCCCCTTCCAAACCTTAGACCCTTCCTTTATCATGAGATGTGATATCCAACTCCTTCCCATTCCAATCCTGAGACCCTTCCGATATCATGAGATTTGTTATCTCAATGCTTCTAATATCAAAATTGAGACCCGTCCTATAACATGAGATGTGATATCCAAATCTTTCCCCTTCCAAACCTTAGACCCTTCCTTTATCATGAGATGGGATATCCAACTCCTTCCCATTCCAATCCTGAGACCCTTCCGATAGCAGAGATGTGATATCTCAATGCTTATACCAATCCTGAGACCCTTCCTATGGCCTGAGATGTCATATACAACTCCTTCCCAATCCAATCCTGAGACCCTTCCTATAGCATGAGATGTGATATCTCAATGCTTATACCAAATCTGAGACCCTTCCTATAGCATGAGATGTGATATCCAACTCCTTCCCATTCCAATCCTGAGACCCTTCCTATAGCATGAGATGTGATGTCTCAATGCTTCTAATACCAAACCTGAGATCCTTCCTATAACATGAGATGTGATATCCAACTCCTTCCCATTCCAATCCTGAGACCCTTCCTATAGCATGAGATGTGATGTCTCAATGCTTCTAATACCAAACCTGAGAACCTTCCTACAGCATGCGATGTGATATCTCAATGCTTCTAATACCAAACCTGAGACCAGTCCTATAACATGAGATTGGATATCCAACTCCTTCCCCTTCCAAACCTGAGACCCTTCCTATAGCATGAGATGTCATATCCAACTTCTTCCCATTCCAATCCTGAGACCCTTCCTATAACATGAGATGTGATGTCTCAATGCTTCTAATACCAAACCGGAGATCTTTCCTATAACATGAGATGTGATATCCAACTCCTTCCCATTCCAATCCTGAGACCCTTCCTATAGCATGAGATGTGCTATCTCAATGCTTATACCAAACCTGAGACCCTTACTAAAGCTTGAGATGTGATATCCAACTCCTTCCCATTCCAATCCTGAGACCCTTCCTATAGCATGAGATGTGATATCTCAAGGCCTCTAATACCAAACCTGAGATCCTTCCTCTAACATGAAATGTGATATCCAACTCCTTCCCCTTCCAAACCTGAGAGCCTTCCTATAGCATGAGATATGATATCCAAGTCCTTCTCATTCCAATCCTGAGACCCTTCCTATAACATGAAATGTGATATCCAACTCCTTCCCATTCCAACCTGAAACCCTTCCTATAGCATGAGATGGGATATCCAACTCCTTCCAAATCCAATACTGATACCCTTCCAATAGCATGAGATGTGATATCCCAATGCTTCTACCAAACCCGAGACCCATACTATGGCATGAGATGTGATATCAAACTCATTCCCATTCCAATCCTGAGACTCTTCCTATAGCTTGAGATGTGATATCCAACTCCTTCCCATTCCAATTCTGAGACCCTTCCTATGCCATGAGACTTGATATCTCAATGCTTCTAATACCAAACCTGAGACCCGTCCTATAACAAAAAATGTGATATCCAAATCTTTCCCCTTCCAAACCTTAGACCCTTCCTTTATCATGAGATGTGATATCCAACTCCTTCCAATTCCAATCCTGAGACCCTTCCGATATCATGAGATTTGTTATCTCAATGCTTCTAATATCAAACTTGAGACCCTCACTATAGCATGAGATGTGACATCCAAGTCCTCCCCATTCCAATCCTGAGACCCTTCCTATAGCATGAGATGTGATATCTCAATGCTTCTAATACCAAACCTGAGACCCTTCCTATAACATGAGATGGGATATCCAACTCCTTCCCATTCCAATCCTGAGACCCTTCCGATAGCAGAGATGTGATATCTCAATGCTTATACCAATCCTGAGACCCTTCCTATGGCCTGAGATGTCATATACAACTCCTTCCCAATCCAATCCTGAGACCCTTCCTATAGCATGAGATGTGATATCTCAATGCTTATACCAAATCTGAGACCCTTCCTATAGCATGAGATGGGATATCCAACTCCTTCCAAATCCAATACTGATACCCTTCCAATAGCATGAGATGTGATATCCCAATGCTTCTACCAAACCTGAGACCCATACTATAGCATGAGATGGGATATCCAACTCCTTCCAAATCCAATACTGATACCCTTCCAATAGCATGTGATGTGATATCCCAATGCTTCTACCAAACCTGAGACCCATACTATGGCATGAGATGTGATATCAAACTCATTCCCATTCCAATCCTGAGACTCTTCCTATAGCTTGAGATGTGATATCCAGCTCCTTCCCATTCCAATTCCGAGACCCTTCCTATGCCATGAGACTTGATATCTCAATGCTTCTAATACCAAACCTGAGACCCGTCCTATAACATGAGATGTGATATCCAAATCTTTCCCCTTCCAAACCTTAGACCCTTCCATTATCATGAGATGTGATATCCAACTCCTTCCCATTCCAATCCTGAGACCCTTCCGATATCATGAGATTTGTTATCTCAATGCTTCTAATATCAAACTTAAGACCCTCCCTATAGCATGAGATGTGACATCCAAGTCCTCCTCATTCCAATCCTGAGACCCTTCCTATAGCATGAGATGTGATATCTCAATGCTTCTAATACCAAACCTGAGACCCTTCCTATAACATGAGATGTGATTTCCAAATCCTTCCCCTTCCAAACCTGAGACCCTCCCTTTAGCATGAGATGTGATATACAACTCCTTCCCATTCCAATCCTGAGACCCTTCTGATAGCATGAGATGTGATATCTCAATGCCTCTAATACCAAACCTGAGATCCTATCTCTAACATGAAATGTGATATCCATCTCCTTCCCTTTCCAAACCAGAGACCCTGCCTATAGCATGAGATGTGATATCCAAGTCCTTCCCATTCCAATCCTGAGACCCTTCCTATAGCATGTGATGTGATATCTCAATGCTTATACCAAACCTGAGACCCTTCCTATGGCATGAGATGTCATATACAACTCCTTCCCATTCCAATCCTGAGACCCTTCCTATAGCATGAGATGTGATATCCAACTTCTTCCCATTCCAATCCTCAGACCCTTCCTATAACATGAGATGTGATGTCTCAATGCTTCTAATACCAAACCTGAGATATTTCCTATAATATGAGATGTGATATCCAACTCCTTCCCATTCCAATCCTGAGACCCTTCCTATAGCATGAGATGTGATATCTCAATGCTTATACCAAACCTGAGACCCTTCCTATAGCTTGAGATGTGATATCCAACTCCTTCCCATTCCAATCCAGAGACCCTTCCTATAGCATGAGATGTGATATCTCAAGGCCTCTAATACCAAACCTGAGATCCTTCCGCTAACATGAAATGTGATATCCAACTCCTTCCCCTTCCAAACCTGAGAGCCTTCCTATAGCATGAGATATGATATCCAAGTCCTTCCCATTCCAATCCTGAGACCCTTTCTATAACATGAAATGTGATATCCAACTCCTTCCCATTCCAACCTGAGACCCTTCCTATAGCATGAGATGGGATATCCAACTCCTTCCAAATCCAATACTGATACCCTTCCGATAGCATGAGATGTGATATCCCAATGCTTCTACCAAACCTGAGACCCATACTATGGCATGAGATGTGATATCAAACTCCTTCCCATTCCAATCCTGAGACCCTTCCTATAGCTTGAGGTGTGATATCCAACTCCTTCCCATTCCAATTCTGAGACCCTTCTTATACCATGAGACTTGATATCTCAATGCTTCTAATACCAAACCTGAGACCCGTCCTATAACATGAGATGTGATATCCAAATCCTTCCCCTTTCAAACCTCAGACCCTTCCTTTATCATGAGATGTGATATCCAACTCCTTCCTATTCCAATCCTGAGACCCTTCCGATATCATGAGAGTTGTTATCTCAATGCTTCTAATATCAAACTTGAGACCCTCCCTATAACATGAGATGTGACATCCAAGTCCTTCCCATTCCAATCCTGAGACCCTTCCTATAGCATGAGATGTGATATCTCTATGCTTCTAATACCAAACCTGAGACCCTTCCTATAACATGAGATGGGATATACAACTCCTTCCCATTCCAATCCTGAGACCCTTCCGATAGCAGAGATGTGATATCTCAATGCTTATACCAAACCTGAGACCCTTCCTATAGCATGAGATGTGATATCCAATTCCTTCCCATTCCAATCCTGAGACCCTTCCTATAGCATGAGATGTGATATCTCAATGCTTATACCAAACCTGAGAGCCTACCTATAGCATGAGATGTGATATCCAAGTCCATCCCATTCCAATCCTTAGACCCTTCCTACAGCATGCGATGTGATATCTCAATGATTCTAATACCAAACCAGAGACTCGTCCTATAACATGAGATGGGATATCCAACTCCTTCCCATTCCAATCCTGAGCCACTTCCGATAGCAGAGATGTGATATCTCAATGCTTATACCAAACCTGAGACCCTTCCTATAACATGAGATGTGATATCCAACTCCTTCCCGTTCCAAACCTGAGACACTAACTATAGCATATGTGATATCCAACTCCTTCCCGTTCCAAACATGAGACCCTTCCTATAGCAAGAAAGTAATATCCAACTCCTACCCATTCCAATCCTGAGACCCTTCCTATAGCAAGAGATGTGATATCCAAATCCTTCCCATTCCAATCCTGAGACCCTTCCTATAACATGTGATGTGATATCCAACTCCTTCCCATTCCAACCTGAGACACTTCCTATAGCATGAGAAGGGATATCCAACTCCTTCCCAATCCAATCCTGATACCCTTCCGATAGCAGAGATGTGATATCTCAATGCTTATACCAAACCTGAGACCCTTCCTATAGCATGAGAAGGGATATCCAACTCCTTCCCAATCCAATCCTGAGACCCTTCCGATAGCAGAGACTTGATATCTCAATGCTTCTACCAAACCTGAGACCCTTCCTTTAGCATGAGATGTGATATCCAAATCCTTCACATTCCAATCCTGAGACCCTTCCTATAGCATGAGAAGGGATATCTCAATGCTTCTAATACCAAATCTGAGATCCTTCCTATAACATGAGATGTGATATCCAATTCCTTCCCATTCCAATCCTGAGACCCTTCCGATAGCAGAGATGTGATATCTCAATGCTTATACCAAACCTGAGACCCTTCCTATGGCCTGAGATGTCATATACAACTCCTTCCCATTCCAATCCTGAGACCCTTCCTATAGCATGAGATGTGATATCTCAATGCCTATACCAAATCTGAGACCCTTCCTATAGCATGAGATGTGATATCCAACTCCTTCCCATTCCAATCCTGAGACCCTTCCTATAGCATGAAATTTGATGTCTCAATGCTTCTAATACCAAACCTGAGATCCTTCCTATAACATGAGATGTGATATCCAACTCCTTCCCATTCCAATCCTGAGACACTTATGAAAGCATGAGATGTGATATCTCAATGCTTCTAATACCAAACCTGAGATCCTTCCTATAACATGAGATGTGATTTCCAAATCCTTCCCCTTCCAAACCTGAGACCCTCCCTTTAGCATGAGATGTGATATCCAACTCCTTCCCATTCCAATCCTGAGACCCTTCTGATAGCATGAGATGTGATATCTCAATGCCTCTAATACCAAACCTGAGATCCTACCTCTAACATGAAATGTGATATCCATCTCATTCCCTTTCCAAACCTGAGACCCTGCCTATAGCATGAGATGTGATATCCAAGTCCTTCCCATTCCAATCCTGAGACCCTTCCTATAGCATGTGATGTGATATCTCAATGCTTATACCAAACCTGAGACCCTTCCTATGGCATGAGATGTCATATACAACTCCTTCCCATTCCAATCCTGAGACCCTTCCTATAGCATGAGATGTGATATCTCAATGCTTATACCAAATCTGAGACCCTTCCTATAGCAAGAGATGTGATATCCAACTTCTTCCCATTCCAATCCTGAGACCCTTCCTATAACATGAGATGTGATGTCTCAATGCTTCTAATACCAAACCTGAGATCTTTCCTATAACATGAGATGTGATATCCAACTCCTTCCCATTCCAATCCTGAGACCCTTCCTATAGCATGAGATGTGATATCACAATGCTTATACCAAACCTGAGACTGTTCCTATAGCTTGAGATGTGATATCCAACTCCTTCCCATTCCAATCCTGAGACCCTTCCTATAGCATGAGATGTGATATCTCAAGGCCTCTAATACCAAACCTGAGATCCTTCCTCTAACATGAAATGTGATATCCAACTCCTTCCCCTTCCAAACCTGAGAGCCTTCCTATAGCATGGGATATGATATCCAAGTCCTTCCCATTCCAATCCTGAGACCCTTCCTATAACATGAAATGTGATATCCAACTCCTTCCCATTCCAACCTGAGACCCTTCCTATATCATGAGATGGGATATCTCAATGCTTCTAATACCAAACCTGAGACTCTTCCTATAACCTGAGATGGGATATCCAACTCCTTCCCATTCCAATCCTAAGACCCTTTCGATAGCAGAGATGTGATATCTCAATGCTTATACCAAACCTGAGACCCTTCCTACGGCATGAGATGTCATATACAACTCCTTCCCATTCCAATCCTGAGACCCTTCCTATAGCACGAGATGTGATATCTCAATGCTTATACCAAACCTGAGACCCTTCCTCTAGCATGAGATGTGATATCCAACTCCTTCCCATTCCAATCCTCAGACCCTTCCTATAGCATGAGATGTGATATCCAACTCCTTCCCATTCCAATCCTGAGACCCTTCCTATAGCCTGAGATCTGATATCTCAATGCCTCTAATACCAAACCTGAGATCCTTCCTCTAACATGAAATGTGATATCCAACTCCTTCCCTTTCCAAACCTGAGAGCCTATCTATAGCATGAGATGTGATATCCAAGTCCTTCCCATTCCAATCCTGAGACACTTCCGATAGCAGAGATGTGATATCTCAATGCTTATACCAAACCTGAGACCCTTCCTCTAGCATGAGATGTGATATCCAACTCCTTCCCATTCCAATCCTGAGACCCTTCCTATAGCATGAGATGGGATATCTCAATGCTTCTAATACCAAACCTGAGACTCTTCCTATAACCTGAGATGTGATATCCAAGTCCTTCCCATTCCAATCCTGAGACACTTCCGATAGCAGAGATGTGATATCTCAATGCTTATACCAAACCTGAGACCCTTCCTACGGCATGAGATGTCATATACAACTCCTTCCCATTCCAATCCTGAGACCCTTCCTATAGCACAAGATGTGATATCTCAATGCTTATACCAAACCTGAGACCCTTCCTCTAGCATGAGATGTGATATCCAACTCCTTCCCTTTCCAAACCTGAAAGCCTATCTATAGCATGAGATGTGATATCCAAGTCCTTCCCATTCCAATCCTGAGACACTTCCGATAGCAGAGATGTGATATCTCAATGCTTATACCAAACCTGAGACCCTTCCTATAACATGAGATGTGATATCCAACTCCTTCCCGTTCCAAACCTGAGACCCTTCCTTTAGCATGAGATGTGATATCCAGCTCCTTCCCATTCCAATCCTGAGACACTTCCGATAGCATGAGATGTGATATCTCAATGCTTCTACCAAACCTGAGACCCTTCCTTTA
This sequence comes from Ambystoma mexicanum, assembly GCF_040938575.1. Taxonomy (NCBI): domain Eukaryota; kingdom Metazoa; phylum Chordata; class Amphibia; order Caudata; family Ambystomatidae; genus Ambystoma; species Ambystoma mexicanum. The sequence goes on from NC_090923.1 coordinate 1,511,514,047, forward strand.
GCATGGGATGTGATAACCAACTCCTTCCCATTCCAATCCTGAGACCCTTCCTATAGCATGAGATGTGATATCTCAATACTTCTAATACCAAACCTGAGATCCTTCTGATAACATGAGATGTGATATCCAAATCCTTCCCCTTCCAAACCTGAGACCCTCCCTTTAGCATGAGATGTGATATCCAACTCCGTCCCATTCCAATCCTGAGAACCTTCTGATAGCATGAGATGTGATATCTCAATGCTTCTATACCAAACCTGAGATCCTTCCGATAGCATGAGATGTGATATCTCAATGCTTCTAATACCAAACCTGAGATCCTTCCTATAACATGAGATGTGATATCCAAATCCTTCCCCTTCCAAACCTGAGACCCTCCCTTTAGCATGAGATGTGATATCCAACTCCTTCCCATTCCAATCCGGAGACTCTTCTGATAGCATGAGATGTGATATATCAATGCCTCTAATACCAAACCTGAGATCCTACCTCTAACATGAAATGTGATATCCAACTCTTTCCCCTTCCAAACCTGAGAGCCTTCCTATAGCATGAGATGTGATATCCAAGTCCTTCTAATTCCAATCCTGAGACCCTTCCTATAACATGAGATGTGATATCCAACTCCTTCCCATTCCAACCTGAGACCCTTCCTATAGCATGAGATGGGATATCCAACTCCTTCCAAATCCAATCCTGATACCCTTCCGATAGCATGAGATGTGATATCCCAATGCTTCTACCAAACCTGAGACCCATACTATGGCATGAGATGTGATATCAAACTCCTTCCCCTTCCAAACCTTAGACACTTCCTTTATCATGAGATGTGATATCCAAATCCTTCCCATTCCATCCCTGAGACGCTTGCGATATCATGAGATGTGATATCTCAATGCTTCTAATATCAAACTTGAGACCCTCCTTATAGCATGAGATGTGATATCCAAGTCCTTCCCATTCCAATCCTGAGACCCTTCCTATAGCATGAGATGTGATATCTCAATGCTTCTAATACCAAACCTGAGACCCTTCCTATAACATGAGATGTGATATCCAACTCCTTCCCATTCCAATCCTGAGACACTTCCTATAGCATGAGATGTGATATCTCACTGCTTATACCAAACCTGAGACCCTTCCTATAGCATGAGATGTGATATCCAACTCCTTCCCATTCCATCCCTGAGACCCTTCCCATATCATGAGATGTGATATCTCAATGCTTCTAATATCAAACTTGAGACCCTCCCTATAGCATGAGATGTGATATCCAAGTCCTTCCCATTCCAATCCTGAGACCCTTCCGATAGCATGAGATGTGATGTCTCAATGCTTCTAATACCAAACCTGAGATCCTTCCTATAACATGAGATGTGATATCCAACTCCTTCCCATTCCAATCCTGAGACCCTTCCTATAGCATGAGATGTGATATCTCAATGCTTATACCAAACCTGAGACCCTTCCTATAGCATGAGATGTGATATCCAAGTCCTTCCCATTCCAATCCTGAGACCCTTCCGATAGTAGAGATGTGATATCTCAATGCTTATACCAAACCTGAGATCCTTCCTATAACATGAGATGTGATATCCAACTCCTTCCCATTCCAATCCTGAGACACTTCCTATAGCATGAGATGTGATATCTCACTGCTTATACCAAACCTGAGACCCTTCCTATAGCATGAGATGTGATATCCAACTCCTTCCCATTCCAATCCTGAGACCCTTCCTATAGCATGAGATGTGATATCTCAATGCGTATACCAAACCTGAGACCCTTCCTATAGCATGAGATGTGATATCCAACTCCTTCCCATTCCAATCCTGAGACCCTTCCTATAGCATGAGATGTGATATCTCAATGCCTCTAATACCAAACCTGAGATCCTTCCTCTAACATGAAATGTGATATCCAACTCCTTCCCATTCCAATCCTGAGACACTTCCTACAGCATGAGATGTGATATCTAAATGCTTCTAATACCAAACTTGAGACTCTTACTATAACATGAGATGGGATATCCAACTCCTTCCCATTCCAATCCTTAGACCCTTCCTACAGCATGCAATATGATATCTCAATGATTCTAATAACAAACCTGAGACCCGTCCTATAACATGAGATGGGATATCCAACACCTTCCCATTCCAATCCTGAGACACTTCCGATAGCAGAGATGTGATATCTCAATGCTTATACCAAACCTGAGACCCTTCCTATAACATGAGATGTGATATCCAACTCCTTCCCGTTCCAAACATGAGACCCTTCCTATAGCAGGAATGTAATATCCAACTCCTTCCCATTCCAATCCTGAGACCATTCCTATAGCATGAGATGTGATATCTCAATGCTTCTAATACCAAACCTGAGATCCTTCCTATGACATGAGATGTGATATCCAATTCCTCCCCATTCCAAACCTGAGAACCTTCCTACAGCATGCGATGTGATATCTCAATGCTTCTAATACCAAACCTGAGACCAGTCCTATAACATGAGATTGGATATCCAACTCCTTCCCCTTCCAAACCTGAGACCCTTCCTATAGCATGAGATGTGATATCCAACTTCTTCCCATTCCAATCCTGAGACCCTTCCTTGAGATGTGATGTCTCAATGCTTCTAATTCCAAACCTGAGATTTTTCCTATAACATGAGATGTGATATCCAACTCCTTCCCATTCCAATCCCGAGACCCTTCCTATAGCATGGGATGTGCTATCTCAATGCTTATACCAAACCTGAGACCCTTCCTAAAGCTTGAGATGTGATATCCAACTCCTTCCCATTCCAATCCTGAGACCCTTCCTATAACATGAAATGTGATATCCAACTCCTTCCCATTCCAACCTGAGACCCTTCCTATAACATGAAATGTGATATCCAACTCCTTCCCTTTCCAAACCTGAGACCCTCCCTTTAGCATGAGATGTGATATCCAACTCCTTCCCATTCCAATCCTGAGACCCTTCTGATAGCATAAGATATATCTCAATGCTTCTATACCAAACCTGAGATCCTTCCGATAGCATGAGATGTGATATCTCAATACTTCTAATACCAAACCTGAGATCCTTCCTATAACATGAGATGTGATATCCAAATCCTTATCTTCCAAACCTGAGACCCTCCCTTTAGCATGAGATGTGATATCCAACTCCTTCCCATTCCAATCCTGAGACTCTTCTGATAGCATAAGATATGATATCTCAATGCTTCTATACCAAACCTGAGATCCTTCTGATAGCATGAAATGTGATATCCAACTCTTTCCCCTTGCAAACCTGAGAGCCTTCCTATAGCATGAGATGTGATATCCAAGTACTTCCCATTCCAATCCTGAGACCCTTCCTATAACATGAGATGTGATATCCAACTCCTTCCCATTCCAACCTGAGACCCTTCCTATAGCATGAGATGGGATATCCAACTCCTTCCAAATCCAATCCCGATACCCTTCCGATAGCAATGAGATGTGATATCCCAATGCTTCTACCAAACCTGAGACCCATACTATGGCATGAGATGTGATATCAAACTCCTTCCCATTCTAATCCTGAGACCCTTCCTATAGCTTGAGATGTGATATCCAACTCCATCCCATTCCAATCCTGAGCCCCTTCCTATACCATGAGACTTGATATCTCAATGCTTCTAATACCAAACCTGAGACCCGTCCTATAACATGAGATGTGATATCCAAATCCTTCCCCTTCCAAACCTTAGACCCTTCCTTTATCATGAGATGTGATATCCAACTCCTTCCCATTCCAATCTTGAGACCCTTCCGATATCATGAAATGTGATACCTCAATGCTTCTAATATCAAACTTGAGACCCTCCCTATAGCAAGAGATGTGATATCCAAGTCCTTCCCATTCCAATCCTGAGACCCTTTCTATAGCATGAGATGTGATATCTCAATGCTTCTAATACCAAACCTGAGACCCTTCCTATAACATAAGATGGGAATATCCAACTCCTTCCCTTTCCAATCCTGAGACCCATCCGATAGCAGAGATCTGATATCTCAATGCTTATACCAAACCTGAGATCCTTCCTATAACATGAGATGTGATATCCAACTTGTTAAGACGGATTTCTGAACTCTGTCCTGGTGGCGCAGAAGTTCAGAAGGCCAACCTAATTACTTGGAACAGGGTAACCTCTGGACAAGCCAGACCAATCAAGGTAGCGATCGCGGCGGTCAAGACTAGGTCTCAAGAGGGGTGAGGGTGACTGAAAGCCCGCAGTGAGCACACAAAGCAAGAGCGCTTACAAACTACTCCAAACAGGTGTTATATCAAAAATATAAACACATTTATTTTAAGGCCTTTAAAACAACGACCGTAGCGAGAAAATCACAATATCACAATATTAAACCAACACATACCATATCAACACAATATATATACAAATACACATTCGCAAGCGTTTAAAGCACGAAATATGTAGTCCACCTGCCAGGGAAGGAAAACAGGCAGTGCGATAATGCTTTCGACTCAGTTCGCCTTCATAGGCACCTAACTAGATGGAAGTCCGAGCCCTGCGAAGAGTGGAGCCTTGTGCTCAAAGTACCTGCCACGCCGGTGCCGACGGGCACAAGGGAAAGCTCTTCGGAGGAAGTCAGGCGGTTCACGTTAGTGCACAGCAGAAGAAGAACAGGTTCCGCAACTCAAGCGCAGCCTCCACAGCGGGCAGAAGCAGAGCGCGAGCGCGGCAAAAGGGTGCTGTTTTTACACAGCAGGGAAAAGCAATGGGATACTGCAGGAGGGCGACCAGATCCTAGATATACTACTCACCGGTCCCCGAAGCAAGCAGACCCAGGCTTCTCCACGATAGTTTCAGCAGCTGGCAGGTTCAGAAGAGCAGGGAACGCTTTGTAGTCGTGTAGAGCAAAAAGACGTCCCAATCGACGAAACCGGCACAGTTTTGTTGCCGCACAGGACAACGGAGCGGCCGTGTGTATTCGAGCCAAATGTACACTCCTCCCTTCAGACCTGGGGACGCCAAGCGTACGAAGCGTGGGAGAGTGACAAGGACTCGCAATACAACACAACCTGGCGGCAGTTACAGAGCAGGACTCCCTTGTAAGCTGGTCAGTCAACTGGATGGCCCAGAGACACTTCCGAAGGCTTACTTGGCAGGAGTTGATGAAGTCGCCGGGAATAGCTGTTCCTGCTATTCCAAAGGTCGAAGCACCAGTACAGGCCTTCTGGTTCGATCAAAGGAGGACAGGGGCTCTCCGGACGACAGCAGTGCAAAGGAGGATTCCTTCAGCGGGTCACCAGCGATTCCTCGGTCCAGCCTCGTAGTTGCAGGATACTTGGCTCCTGTATTCCTTCGTTCGTGAGAACTCAGGAGATCGACCTGGTAGTGGTGTTTCCAGCCCCCTCTTATCCACGGTTCCCTTCGCGCCAAAACGGAGGGGAGCCAATGGGAGATCCGCTCAACAAAACACATACCATACGTGGACCAATCACGGACCACGGTGGTCCCAGGCATTCACACCACCCTAGACTCTCTGGCACCCAGGATGTGTATTGGGACCAGACATCCCAGCCCACACCCTGGAGGCACACAAACGACATGTAGAAGCCCGCGAAAGCAACCACGTTTCGCGGGAAAGTACATGCCCAAATAAGGAAGGCCCCGGGTCGCCGGACCTGGGGAAGGTGAAGGGAGCAAGACGGACAGTGGACAGGACAAAGGAGCCTCGCGGCCTGGCCATTTTGGGAGCCAGGCCACCATTTTGGGTTCAGTGCAAAAACGTGCTCAGAACGCCAAAAGGAGCTCAAAATAAACAAAACGATCGCTGCCACCATTCCAGTCCCTGAATGACTTGCACCGATCAAATACCATCCTAAAAGAGTATCTAGGGCCTGTAGAAGGCTAGAGACCCAAGAGAGCTGTAACTTAGCTTACAGTGCCCTCTTGTGTCATGTTGCACTAAAGCCGCAACACGATAAAAGAAACTACGGGAAACCACGTTCCCCGGTACTGACTGTCTTAAGGGCATGTCAGTTTCCCCGTAAGAAAGGAGCGAAAGCCCAGAGAAGTGCGGCAGAAGGCTGTACTTCTCTGGCAAAGTCAAGAACAAGGTTAAAAACAATAGCAAAAAGTTTAGGGGTTGCCACATGGAAGGAAAATTACCTTCAATCATGAAATCTTTCCTAACACTCGCCCCTCCCAGACTATGGACAGGGGGAACTAATCCACCCCTGGATGAGTCTCTTGTTCAGGTCGGGTAAACATTCTGGACAACCCATCAGCATTGCTATGTTGGACACCTGGCCTATGCTCAATAGTGAAGTCGAAGCCTTGTAGACTTATGGACCACCTAAGCAACTTTGGATTCTCCCCCTTCATGTTCATTAGCCACTTTAACGGCTTATGGTCAGTCTGCACAGTGAAGTGGGTCCCATAGAGGTAGGGCCTCAGCTTCCTTAGGGCCCACACAACAGAGAAACATTCTTTCTCTACCGTGGACCACCTGAGCTCTCTGTCCTTAAGCTGGCGACTAATAAAACCGATAGGGTGTTCCTTACCCTTCTCATCTACTTGTGATAGTACAGCTCCTATCCCAGTGTCAGAGGCATCCGTCTGCACGATAAAAGGTCTTTGATAATCAGGAGCCCTTAGGACAGGGGCCTGGCACAAGGAGTCTTTTAAGCCATTGAAGGCCTTCTCACACTCGTCGGTCCAAGTTACCTTCTTGGGTTTCTTCGGAGTTGTGAGGGCAGTCAGAGGAGCAGCTATGGTGCCATAGTCTGCCACAAAATTGCGGTAATACCCCGTGAGTCCTAAAAAGGCTCTCACTTGGGTTTGCGTAGTGGGGGTAGGCCAGTCTTGTACTGCTTGTACCTGACTGAGTAGAGGCTGTCTCCTCCCTCCACCTACTTCATGTCCAAGGTAAACCACTGAGCCTTGTCCATTTTGGTGAGGGGCCACTCGGACACCCTCAAAAGAGCTATCTGAAGGACTGCCTGGGAACAGGTCAGGGAGAGGTTCAGACTCCTCTTCCTCAACGTCTGAAGCCAATAGCAGTGCTGCGATTTCGCCGCTTGGGACGAAAGCCTTCAGCCTATTCACGTGAAACACTTTTGGAGCCTGTCCAGGCCTTCCAAGGTCCACTGAATAGTTAACCTCACCCAGGGGCTCCACCACTGGGCAAGGGCCTGACCATTTGTCCTGTAAAGCTCGAGGCCTTATGAGATTCATGATCAGGACTTGCTGACCAAGTGTAAAGTTGATGAGGGAAGCTTTCTGGTCGTACCAATGTTTCACCAGCGCTTGCCCTGCCTTCAATTTATCACTAGCCAAGCCCATCAGAAGTACCATCCATTTTCTGAGCCCTAGCACATAATCAACTACGTTGGTAGTAACAGGGGGAGTGGGCATCTCCCATCCCTCTTTGACGATGGCTAAGGGTCCCCGTACGGGATGACCGAACAGAAGTTCGAAGGGGCTGAAGCCAACACCCTCCTGTGGTACCTCTCGGTAGGCAAACAGTAAGCATGAAACAAGAAGATCCCATTTTCTTCTCTGAGGCTCCTCCAGAGCCCCAATCACGCTCTTTAACGTCCTGTTGAAACGCCCCCCCAGACCATTGGTCTGGGGGTGATATGCAGAAGAGAACCCGTAGGTGACCCCACATTCTTTCCACATAGCCTGCCTATACTTCGACATAAAGTTGCTGCCATGATCCGGCACAACTTCTTTAGAGAAGCCAACCCTAGTAAACATGCCGAGTAAAGCTTCTGCAACTGGCTTGGCAGTTACAGTTGTAAATGGGACGGCCTCAGGATACCGGGTTGCATGGTCGACCAGCACCAGGATAAACCTATTGCCTGAGGATGTTTGCGGGTCAAGGGGACCAACCATGTCGATCCCTACCCTTTCAAATGGTACCCCCACAACTGGGAGCGGTACCAACGGAGCGTGGATTGTCGCGCCAACCTTACCAGACAACTGGCAGGCAGCACAACTCCTGCAGTGACTTTCTACTTGCTCCCCCATCTTGGGCCAGTAGAAGTGCATGGATAACCTTTGCTTGGTCCTCTTCATACCAAGGTGACCAGCAAGGGGAACTTCATGCGCCAACTGCAGGAGGAAGGGCCTAACAGCAAGGGGAACCACCAACCTCCTATGGTCTCCTTCTGTAGACTCTGGGGGCTCACTATACAGGAGTCCACCTTCCCAATAAATCCTATGCTTCCCAGGAGGTTCACCCTCAAGCTGGGAGCAGGCCTGTCTCCTTAGGCCTTTCAGAGATGGGCACTCACGTTGGCCTTTACTGAATTCGTCCCTATCAGGACCTCCTTCAACTAACAAGTCTTTTAGTTCAGGATGATCGTTGGGGTCGAATACTTCAGGCATCGCCACCTCCTCGTCAGGCCTGGGCGATTGACCAACTTCCTCCACCGCAGTGGTAGGTGAGCTCGGGGGAATATTCTCTTTCCCTCGTCTTGACTTGTAGACTCCTTTCGCCTTGGGTTTCCCCTTTGGCTGGGGCGGCGTATTGGACTTGGCCAATGCTGCCCGTGCTTGAGACCGTGTGTAGGGTCTTTCGGCAGTGTCTCCTACGAGCCCTAAAGCTCTGAGATCATTACCCAACAAGACCTTTCCCGGGACGTTTCTCTGAATGCTCACTGGAATCCTGACTGCTGTACCATTTAAAGTAAGATTTACAGGGATCACGGGAAACATACGGAGGGGGCCGTCAGCCAACTTAGTGGGCATCAGAGTAGCTCTGGCAACTTCCTCTGAGTCTACCAAGGTAGAATCCACTACAGTGCGACTGCACCCACTATCCCTAAGAGCTGGAGTATCCACTCCATTGATCAGCACACTGTCTTTAAAGTAGTGCTTGGTATTATCCGGAATCCTAGCATAAGCCTCTGCGACTTTAGGCTCCCAGGAACCCAGGGACACTAAAACTACCTCAGCCTCTATCCCGCTGGGAAACGAGTCTGAGGAGAAGGATGCTCCTGTAATCTCTTCTTCCTCGTAGGAGGAGAAGGCCAGATTAGCGGAGTGGACCCCCAAAGGTCTAACCTTACACCGGGGATCCCCCTTCACATGGTCAGTTGCTCCACAAGAAAAACAAGCCCCAGTGGGTCTGTTTACGTAGGGAGGCTTATTGTAACCAGAGTTCTGTTTCGGAGGCGAACCTCCACTACCCTGTGAGTTCTCTTGTGTCTTACCCTTGTTTTTCTTTTTGTGGCCCTTATGGGAAGAAGATTTAGCAGATTCCCCACCCTCCATATCTTTGGACTTTTTCCCTTCCTCCTGCTTACCAGGATGAGTTTTGTCCTTATGGGACACTCGATGTGACACCCATAAGTCTGCTGCAATGGCCAGCTTCTTAGGATCTATCTCCTTCGAATCGGCCAAATGCTGCTTAAGCTCCGGGGAAGAAGAAGCAAAAATATGTTCCAGCATGACAAGATTTATCATGCCTTCGAAGGTAGAAACCTTATAACCTTCGACCCAGCCAGTTAAGTTTTTCAAAGATTCAGCGACATAAGATACCCAAGTACCACCTTCCTTTTTCTTATACTCTCGAAAACGCTTTAAATATTGGGCCGGAGTCTTCCCAAACTTTAAAATGAGAGTTTGCTTTAACATTGCAAAATCAGCCCGCTCAGCCTTCGACATTTCCATAATGGCACTGCAGCCAGAATGGGGCAGTCTACTGAGCAACCACGCAATCTTATCAGCATTGTCAACTTCTTGAACTTCGCATGCATACTCAAACGCATTCAGCCAGTCCATAATGTCATTCCTTTCTTCATACACACTGAGCAGATCTTTCGGAAACCGTGGATGAGAGGAAGCCCCAGAGCCATGTCCAGGACCCTTGGACCCATTTGCAACCTGAAGCTTGGCCAGTTCCAACTGGTGATCCCTGTCTTTCTGTTTTTCTGCCTGTTCGATTTTTAGTTTGGCTATGCTGAATTCAAGCTTCTGCTGCCTAAACCGCAGCTCTTGCTTCTTGAATTCAAGCATAGCCTCCCCATCAGCACTGGCAGAGGAAACATTAGACAGCTCGTCCTCCCCGTCCTCGTGGTCGCGATGGATCAGTGCGGCGCAGAACCGTCGGTTCTACCAGTGAGAGCAGCCCCACCACCTTCCGCACTGTCCTCAGAAGTTATAGCGTCAAGCTGCGCTTCTTGCCACGCCACGATTCTTTGGATCATTTCCAATTTAGTGCCTTGAGAGGAAACACCTCTCTCCGCACACATCTTTTTCAGCGTTTCTGATTTGGAAGCATTTAAAGTTAACAACGTATTTGTTTCCATACTGTTTGATAGGACTATGGCCTTTTTAAAGTTATATTACAACAATCCACTACGTGTACTGGTTGGAATAACCTGAAATGCCCTAGTTCGAGCGCAACACTGGATACCTTCAGTCGTATCCCACCGCTGTACACCAATTTGTTAAGACGGATTTCTGAACTCTGTCCTGGTGGCGCAGAAGTTCAGAAGGCCAACCTAATTACTTGGAACAGGGTAACCTCTGGACAAGCCAGACCAATCAAGGTAGCGATCGCGGCGGTCAAGACTAGGTCTCAAGAGGGGTGAGGGTGACTGAAAGCCCGCAGTGAGCACACAAAGCAAGAGCGCTTACAAACTACTCCAAACAGGTGTTATATCAAAAATATAAACACATTTATTTTAAGGCCTTTAAAACAACGACCGTAGCGAGAAAATCACAATATCACAATATTAAACCAACACATACCATATCAACACAATATATATACAAATACACAGTCGCAAGCGTTTAAAGCACGAAATATGTAGTCCACCTGCCAGGGAAGGAAAACAGGCAGTGCGATAATGCTTTCGACTCAGTTCGCCTTCATAGGCACCTAACTAGATGGAAGTCCGAGCCCTGCGAAGAGTGGAGCCTTGTGCTCAAAGTACCTGCCACGCCGGTGCCGACGGGCACAAGGGAAAGCTCTTCGGAGGAAGTCAGGCGGTTCACGTTAGTGCACAGCAGAAGAAGAACAGGTTCCGCAACTCAAGCGCAGCCTCCACAGCGGGCAGAAGCAGAGCGCGAGCGCGGCAAAAGGGTGCTGTTTTTACACAGCAGGGAAAAGCAATGGGATACTGCAGGAGGGCGACCAGATCCTAGATATACTACTCACCGGTCCCCGAAGCAAGCAGACCCAGGCTTCTCCACGATAGTTTCAGCAGCTGGCAGGTTCAGAAGAGCAGGGAACGCTTTGTAGTCGTGTAGAGCAAAAAGACGTCCCAATCGACGAAATCGGCACAGTTTTGTTGCCGCACAGGACAACGGAGCGGCCGTGTGTATTCGAGCCAAATGTACACTCCTCCCTTCAGACCTGGGGACGCCAAGCGTACGAAGCGTGGGAGAGTGACAAGGACTCGCAATACAACACAACCTGGCGGCAGTTACAGAGCAGGACTCCCTTGTAAGCTGGTCAGTCAACTGGATGGCCCAGAGACACTTCCGAAGGCTTACTTGGCAGGAGTTGATGAAGTCGCCGGGAATAGCTGTTCCTGCTATTCCAAAGGTCGAAGCACCAGTACAGGCCTTCTGGTTCGATCAAAGGAGGACAGGGGCTCTCCGGACGACAGCAGTGCAAAGGAGGATTCCTTCAGCGGGTCACCAGCGATTCCTCGGTCCAGCCTCGTAGTTGCAGGATACTTGGCTCCTGTATTCCTTCGTTCGTGAGAACTCAGGAGATCGACCTGGTAGTGGTGTTTCCAGCCCCCTCTTATCCACGGTTCCCTTCGCGCCAAAACTGAGGGGAGCCAATGGGAGATCCGCTCATCAAAACACATACCATACGTGGACCAATCACGGACCACGGTGGTCCCAGGCATTCACACCACCCTAGACTCTCTGGCACCCAGGATGTGTATTGGGACCAGACATCCCAGCCCACACCCTGGAGGCACACAAACGACATGTAGAAGCCCGCGAAAGCAACCACGTTTCGCGGGAAAGTACATGCCCAAATAAGGAAGGCCCCGGGTCGCCGGACCTGGGGAAGGTGAAGGGAGCAAGACGGACAGTGGACAGGACAAAGGAGCCTCGCGGCCTGGCCATTTTGGGAGCCAGGCCACCATTTTGGGTTCAGTGCAAAAACGTGCTCAGAACGCCAAAAGGAGCTCAAAATAAACAAAACGATCGCTGCCACCATTCCAGTCCCTGAATGACTTGCACCGATCAAATACTATAGCATGAGATGTGATATCCAAGTCCTTCCCATTCCAATCCTTAGACCCTTCCTGCAGCGTGCAATATGATATCTCAATGATTCTAATAACAAACCTGAGACCCGTCCTATAACATGAGATGGGATATCCAACTCCTTCCCATTCCAATCTTGAGACACTTCTGATAGCAGAGATGTGATATCTCACTGCTTATACCAAACCTGAGACCCTTCCTATAACATGAGATCGGATATCCAACTCCTTCCCGTTCCAAACCTGAGACCCTTCCTATAGCATATGTGATATCCAACTCCTTCCCATTCCAAACATGAGACCCTTCCTATAGCAAGAATGTAATATCCAACTCCTTCCCATTCCAACCCTGAGACCATTCCTATAGCATGAGATGTGATATCTCAATGCTTCTAATACCAAACCTGAGATCCTTCCTATGACATGAGATGTGATATCCAATTCCTCCCCATTCCAAACCTGAGAACCTTCCTACAGCATGCGATGTGATATCTCAATGCTTCTAATACCAAACCTGAGACCAGTCCTATAACATGAGATTGGATATCCAACTCCTTCCCCTTCCAAACCTGAGACCCTTCCTATAGCATGAGATGTGATATCCAACTTCTTCCCATTCCAATCCTGAGACCCTTCCTATAACATGAGATGTGATGTCTCAATGCTTCTAATACCAAACCTGAGATCTTTCCTATAACATGAGATGTGATATCCAACTCCTTCCCATTCCAATCCTGAGACCCTTCCTATAGCATGAGATGTGATATCTCAATGCTTATACCAAACCTGAGACCCTTCCTATAGCTTGAGATGTGATATCCAACTCCTTCCCATTCCAATCCTGAGACCCTTCCTATAGCATGAGATGTGATATCTCAAGGCCTCTAATACCAAACCTGAGATCCTTCCTCTAACATGAAATGTGATATCCAACTCCTTCCCCTTCCAAACCTGAGAGCCTTCCTATAGCATGAGATATGATATCCAAGTCCTTCCCATTCCAATCCTGAGACCCTTCCTATAACATGAAATGTGATATCCAACTCCATCCCATTCCAACCTGAGACCTTTCCTATAGCATGAGATGGGATATCCAACTCCTTCCAAATCCAATACTGATACCATTCCGATAGCATGAGATGTGATATCCCAATGCTTCTACGAAATCTGAGACCCATACTATTGCATGAGATGTGATATCAAACTCCTTCCCATTCCAATCCTGAGACCCTTCCTATAGCTTGAGATGTGATATCCAACTTCTTCCCATTCCAATTCTGAGACCCTTCCTATACCATGAGACTTGATATCTCAATGCTTCTAATACCAAACCTGAGACCCGTCCTATAACATGAGATGTGATATCCAAATCCTTCCCCTTCCAAATCTTAGACCCTTCCTTTATCATGAGATGTGATATCCAACTCCTTCCCATTCCAATCCTGAGACCCTTCCGATATCATGACATTTGTTATCTCAATGCTTCTAATATCAAACTTGAGACCCTCCCTATAGCATGAGATGTGACATCCAAGTCCTCCCCATTCCAATCCTGAGACCCTTCCTATAGCATGAGATGTGATATCTCAATGCTTCTAATACCAAACCTGAGACCCTTCCTATAACATGAGATGGGATATCCAACTCAGATGGGATATCCAACTCCTTCCCATTCCAATCCTGAGACCCTTCCGATAGCAGAGATGTGATATCTCAATGCTTATATCAAACCTGAGACCCTTCCTATGGCCTGAGATGTCATATACAACTCCTTCCCATTCCAATCCTGAGACCCTTGCTATAGCATGAGATGTGATATCTCAATGCTTATACCAAATCTGAGACCCTTCCTATAGCATGAGATGTGATATCCAACTCCTTCCCATTCCAATCCTGAGACCCTTCCTATAGCATGAGATGTGATGTCTCAATGCTTCCAATACCAAACCTGAGATCCTTCCTATAACATGAGATGTGATATCCAACTCCTTCCCATTCCAATCCTGAGACCCTTATGATAGCATGAGATGTGATATCTCAATGCCTCTTATACCAAACCTGAGATCCTTCCGATAGCATGAGATGTGATATCTCAATGCTTCTAATACCAAACCTGAGATCCTTCCTATAATATGAGATGTGATTTCCAAATCCTTCCCCTTCCAAACCTGAGACCCTCCCTTTAGCATGAGATGTGATATCCAACTCCTTCCCATTCCAATCCTGAGACCCTTCTGATAGCATGAGATGTGATATCTCAATGCCTCTAATACCAAACCTGAGATCCTACCTCTAACATGAAATGTGATATCCATCTCCTTCCCTTTCCAAACCTGAGACCCTGCCTATAGCATGATATGTGATATCCAAGTCCTTCCCATTCCAATCCTGAGACCCTTCCTATAGCATGTGATGTGATATCTCAATGCTTATACCAAACCTGAGACCCTTCCTATGGCATGAGATGGCATATACAACTCCTTCCCATTCCAATCCTGAGACCCTTCCTATAGCATGAGATGTGATATCTCAATGCTTATACCAAACCTGAGACCCTTCCTATAGCATGAGATGTGATATCCAACTTCTTCCCATTCCAATCCTGAGACCCTTCCTATAGCATGAGATGTGATATCTCAATGCTTATACCAAACCTGAGACCCTTCCTATAGCTTGAGATGTGATATCCAACTCCTTCCCATTCCAATCCTGAGACCCTTCCTATAGCATGAGATGTGATATCTCAAGGCCTCTAATACCAAACCTGAGACCCGTCCTATAACATGAGATGTGATATCCAAATCCTTCCCCTTCCAAACCTTAGACCCTTCCTTTATCATGAGATGTGATATCCAACTCCTTCCCATTCCAATCCTGAGACCCTTCCGATATCATGAGATGTGATATCTCAATGCTTATACCAAATCTGAGACACTTCCTATGGCCTGAGATGTCATATACAACTCCTTCCCATTCCAATCCTGAGACCCTTCCTATAGCATGAGATGTGATATCTCAATGCTTATACCAAACCTGAGACCCTTCCTATAGCATAAGATGTGATATCCAAATCCTTCCCATTCCAATCCTGAGACCCTTCCTATAGCATGAGATGTGATATCTCAATGCTTATACCAAACCTGAGACCCTTCCTATAGCATGAGATGTGATATCCAACTCCTTCCCATTTCAATCCTGAGAACCTTCCTATAGCATGAGATGTGATGTCTCAATGCTTCTAATACCAAACCTGAGATCCTTCCTATAACATGAGATGTGATATCCAACTCCTTCCCATTCCAATCCTGAGACCCTTATGATAGAATGAGATGTGATATCTCAATGCCTCTTATACCAAACCTGAGATCCTTCCGATAGCATGCGATGTGATATCTCAATGCTTCTAATACCAAACCTGAGATCCTTCCTATAATATGATGTGATTTCCAAATCCTTCCCCTTCCAAACCTGAGACTCTCCCTTTAGCATGAAATGTGATATCCAACTCCTTCCCATTCCAATCCTGAGACCCTTCTGATAGCATGAGATGTGATATCTCAATGCCTCTAATACCAAACCTGAGATCCTACCTCTAACATGAAATGTGATATCCATCTCCTTCCCTTTCCAAACCGAGACCCTGCCTATAGCATGAGATGTGATATCCAAGTCCTTCCCATTCCAATCCTGAGACCCTTCTTATAGCATGTGATGTGATATCTCAATGCTTATACCAAACCTGAGACCCTTCCTATGGCATGAGATGTAATATACAACTCCTTCCTATTCCAACCCTGAGACCCTTCCTATAGCATGAGATGTGATATCTCAATGCTTATACCAAACCTGAGACCCTTCCTATAGCATGAGATGTGATATCCAACTTCTTCCCATTCCAATCCTGAGACTCTTCCTATAGCATGAGATGTGATATCTCAATGCTTATACCAAACCTGAGACCCTTCCTATAGCATAAGATGTGATATCTCAATGCTTATACCAAACCTGAGACCCTTCCTATAGCATGAGATGTGATATCCAACTCCTTCCCATTCCAATCCTGAGACCCTTCCTATAGCATGAGATGTGATATCTCAATGCTTATACCAAACCTGAGACCCTTCCTATAGCATGAGATGTGATATCCAACTCCTTCCCATTCCAATCCTGAGACCCTTCCTATAGCATGAGATGTGATGTCTCAATGCTTCTAATACCAAACATGAGATGTGATATCCAACTCCTTCCCATTCCAATCCTGAGACCCTTCCTATAGCATGAGATGTGATATCTCAATGCCTCTTATACCAAACCTGAGATCCTTCCGATAGCATGAGATGTGATATCTCAATGCTTCTAATACCAAACCTGAGATCCTTCCTATAATATGAGATGTGATTTCCAAATCCTTCCCCTTCCAAACCTGAGACCCTCCCTTTAGCATGAAATGTGATATCCAACTCCTTCCCATTCCAATCCTGAGACCCTTCTGATAGCATGAGATGTGATATCTCAATGCCTCTAATACCAAACCTGAGATCCTACCTCTAACATGAAATGTGATATCCATCTCCATCCCTTTCCAAACCTGAGACCCTGCCTATAGCATGAGATGTGATATCCAAGTCCTTCCCATTCCAATCCTGAGACCCTTCCTATAGCATGTGATGTGATATCTCAATGCTTATACCAAACCTGAGAGCCTACCTATAGCATGAGATGTGATATCCAAGTCCATCCCATTCCAATCCTTAGACCCTTCCTACAGCATGCGATGTGATATCTCAATGATTCTAATACCAAACCAGAGACCCGTCCTTTAACATGAGATGGGATATCCAACTCCTTCCCATTCCAATCCTGAGTCACTCCTGATAGCAGAGATGTGATATCGCAATGCTTATACCAAACCTGAGACCCTTCCTATAGCTTGAGATGTGATATCCAACTCCTTCCCGTTCCAAACCTGAGACACTTCCTATAGCATATGTGATATCCAACTCCTTCCCATTCCAAACATGAGACCTTTCCTATAGCAAGAATGTAATATCCACCTCCTACCCATTCCAATCCTGAGAGCATTCCTATAGCATGAGATGTGATATATCAATGCTTCTAATACCAAACCTGAGATCCTTCCTATGACATGAGATGTGATATCCATATCCTTCCCATTCCAATCCTGAGACCCTTCCTATAGTAAGAGATGTGATATCCAAATCCTTCCCATTCCAATCCTAAGACCCTTCCTATAACATGAGATGTGATATTCAACTCCTTCCCATTCCAACTTGAGACACTTCCTATAGCATGAGAAGGGATATCCAACTCCTTCCCAATCCAATCCTGAGAACCTTCCGATAGCAGATATGTGATATCTCAATGCTTATACCAAACCTGAGACCCTTCCTATGGCATGAGATGTGATATCCAACTCCTTGCCATTCAAATCCTGAGACCCTTCCTATAGCATGAGATGTGATTTCTCAATGCTTCTACCAAACCTGAGACCCTTCCTTTAGCATGAGATGTGATATCCAAATCCTTCACATTCCAATCCTGAGACCCTTCCTATAGCATGAGATGTGATATCTCAATGCTTCTAATACCAAACCTGAGATCCTTCCTATAACATGAGATGTGATATCCAATTCCTTCCCATTCCAAACCTGAGACCCTTCCTATTGGATGAGATGTGATATCCAACTCCTTCCCATTCCAACCCTGAGACCCTTCCTATACCATGAGATGTGATATCTCAATGCTTCTAATACCAAACCTGGGAACCGTCCTATAACATGAGATGTGATATCTCAATGTTTCTAATAAAAAACCTGAGACCCTTCCTATAACATGAGATGTGATATCCAATTCCTTCCCATTCCAAACCTGAGACCCTTCCTATTGGATGAGATGTGATATCCAAATCCTTCCCCTTCCAAACCTGAGACCCTTCCTTTAGCATGAGATGTGATATCCAAATACTTCCCATTCCAATCCTAAAACCCTTCCTATAGCATGAGATTTGATATCTCAATGTTTCTAATAAAAAACCTGAGACCCTTCCTATAGCAAGAGATGTGATATCCAAATCCTTCCCATTCCAATCCTGAGACCCTTCCTGTATATAACATGAGATGTGATATCCAACTCCTTCCCATTCCAACCTGAGACCCTTCCTATTGGATGAGATGTGATATCCAACTCCTTCCCATTCCAACCCTGAGACCCTTCCTATACCATGAGATGTGATATCTCAATGCTTCTAATACCAAACCTGGGAACCGTCCTATAACATGAGATGTGATATCTCAATGTTTCTAATAAAAAACCTGAGACCCTTCCTATAACATGAGATGTGATATCCAATTCCTTCCCATTCCAAACCTGAGACCCTTCCTATTGGATGAGATGTGATATCCAAATCCTTCCCCTTCCAAACCTGAGACCCTTCCTTTAGCATGAGATGTGATATCCAAATACTTCCCATTCCAATCCTAAAACCCTTCCTATAGCATGAGATTTGATATCTCAATGTTTCTAATAAAAAACCTGAGACCCTTCCTATAGCAAGAGATGTGATATCCAAATCCTTCCCATTCCAATCCTGAGACCCTTCCTGTATATAACATGAGATGTGATATCCAACTCCTTCCCATTCCAACCTGAGACCCTTCCTATAGCATGAGATGTGATATCCAACTCCTTACCATTCAAATCCTGAGACCCTCCCTATAACAAGAGATGTCATATCCAACTCCTTCCCATTCCAAACCTGAGACCCTTCCTATAACATGAGATGTGATATCCAACTCCTTCCCATTCCAAACCTGAGACCCTTCCGATAGCATGAGCTGTGATATCTCAATGCTTCAAAAACCAAACATGAGAACCATCCTATAACATGAGATGTGAAATCCAAATCCTTCCCTTCGCAAACCTGAGACTCTTCCTATAGCATGAGATGTGATATCTCAATGCTTCTACCAAACCTGAAACCCTTCCTATAGCATGAGATGTGATATCCAACTCCTTCCCATTCCAATCCTGAGACACATCCTATAGCATGAGATGTGATATCACAATGCTTCTAATACCAAACCTGAGACCCGTCCTATAACATGAGATGTGATATCCAAATCCTTCCCCTTCCAAACCTGAACCCTTCCTTTAGCATGAGGTGTGATATCCAGCTCCTCCCATTCCAATCCTGAGACCCTTCCGATAGCAGAGATGTGATATTTCAATGCTTATACCAAACCTGAGACCCTTCCCATAGCATGAGATGTGATATCCAACTCCTTCCCATTCCAATCCTGAGACCCTGCCTATAGCATGAGATGTGATATCCAAGTCCTTCCCATTCCAATCCTGAGACCCTTCCTATAGCATGTGATGTGATAACTCAATGCTTATACCAAACCTGAGACCCTTCCTATGGCATGAGATGTCATATACAACTCCTTCCCATTCCAACCCTGAGACCCTTCCTATAGCATGAGATGTGATATCTCAATGCTTATACCAAACCTGAGACCCTTCCTATAGCATGAGATGTGATATCCAACTTCTTCCCATTCCAATCCTGAGACCCTTCCTATAGCATGAGATGTGATATCTCAATGCTTATACCAAACCTGAGACCCTTCCTATAGCTTGAGATGTGATATCCAACTCCTTCCCATTCCAATCCTGAGACCCTTCCTATAGCATGAGATGTGATATCTCAAGGCCCCTAATACCAAACCTGAGATCCTTCCTCTAACATGAAATGTGATATCCAACTCCTTCCCCTTCCAAACCTGAGAGCCTTCCTATAGCATGAGATATGATATCCAAGTCCTTCCCATTCCAATCCTGAGACCCTTCCTATAGCTTGAGATGTGATATCCAACTCCTTCCCATTCCAATTCTGAGACCCTTCTTATACCATGAGACTTGATATCTCAATGCTTCTAATACCAAACCTGAGACCCGTCCTATAACATGAGATGTGATATCCAAATCCTTCCCCTTCCAAACCTTAGACCCTTCCTTTATCATGAGATGTGATATCCAACTCCTTCCCATTCCAATCCTGAGACCCTTCCGATATCATGAGATTTGTTATCTCAATCCTTCCCCTTCCAAACCTGAGACCCTCCCTTTAGCATGAAATGTGATATCCAACTCCTTCCCATTCCAATCCTGAGACCCTTCTGATAGCATGAGATGTGATATCTCAATGCCTCTAATACCAAACCTGAGATCCTACCTCTAACATGAAATGTGATATCCATCTCCATCCCTTTCCAAACCTGAGACCCTGCCTATAGCATGAGATGTGATATCCAAGTCCTTCCCATTCCAATCCTGAGACCCTTCCTATAGCATGTGATGTGATATCTCAATGCTTATACCAAACCTGAGACCCTTCCTATGGCATGAGATGTCATATACAACTCCTTCCCATTCCAACCCTGAGACCCTTCCTATAGCATGAGATGTGATATCTCAATGCTTATACCAAACCTGAGACCCTTCCTATAGCATGAGATGTGATATCCAACTTCTTCCCATTCCAATCCTGAGACCCTTCCTATAGCATGAGATGTGATATCTCAATGCTTATACCAAACCTGAGACCCTTCCTATAGCTTGAGATGTGATATCCAACTCCTTCCCATTCAATCCTGAGACCCTTCCTATAGCATGAGATGTGATATCTCAAAGCCCCTAATACCAAACCTGAGATCCTTCCTCTAACATGAAATGTGATATCCAACTCCTTCCCCTTCCAAACCTGAGAGCCTTCCTATAGCATGAGATATGATATCCAAGTCCTTCCCATTCCAATCCTGAGACCCTTCCTATAACATGAAATGTGATATCCAACTCCTTCCCATTCTAACCTGAGACCCTTCCTATAGCATGAGATGGGATATCCAACTCCTTCCAAATCCAATACTGATACCCTTCCGATAGCATGAGATGTGATATCCCAATGCTTCTACCAAACCTGAGACCCATACTATGGCATGAGATGTGATATCAAACTCCTTCCCATTCCAATCCTGAGACGCTTCCTATAGCTTGAGATGTGATATCCAACTCCTTCCCATTCCAATTCTGAGACCCTTCTTATACCATGAGACTTGATATCTCAATGCTTCTAATACCAAACCTGAGACCCGTCCTATAACATGAGATGTGATATCCAAATCCTTCCCCTTCCAAACCTTAGACCCTTCCTTTATCATGAGATGTGATATCCAACTCCTTCCCATTCCAATCCTGAGACCCTTCCGATATCATGAGATTTGTTATCTCAATGCTTCTAATATCAAACTTGAGACCCTCCCTATAGCATGAGATGTGACATCCAAGTCCTTCCGATTCCAATCCTGAGACCCTTCCTATAGCATGAAATGTGATATCTCAATGCTTCTAATACCAAACCTGAGACCCTTCCTATAACATGAGATGGGATATCCAACTCCTTCCCATTCCAATCCTGAGACTCTTCCGATAGCAGAGATGTGATATCTCAATGCTTATACCAAACCTGAGACCCTTCCTAAGGCCTGAGATGTCATATACAACTCCTTCCCATTCCAATCCTGAGACCCTTCCTATAGCATGAGATGTGATAGCTCAATGCTTATACCAAATCTGAGACCCTTCCTATAGCATGAGATGTGATATCCAAATCCTTCCCATTCCAATCCTGAGACCCTTCCTATAGCATGAGATGTGATATCTCAATGCTTATACCAAACCTGAGAGCCTACCTATAGCATGAGATGTGATATCCAAGTCCATCCCATTCCAATCCTTAGACCCTTCCTACAGCATGCGATGTGATATCTCAATGATTCTAATACCAAACCAGAGACCCGTCCTTTAACATGAGATGGGATATCCAACTCCTTCCCATTCCAATCCTGAGTCACTCCTGATAGCAGAGATGTGATATCTCAATGCTTATACCAAACCTGAGACCCTTCCTATAACATGAGATGTGATATCCAACTCCTTCCCGTTCCAAACCTGAGACACTTCCTATAGCATATGTGATATCCAACTCCTTCCCATTCCAAACATGAGACCTTTCCTATAGCAAGAATGTAATATCCACCTCCTACCCATTCCAATCCTGAGAGCATTCCTATAGCATGAGATGTGATATATCAATGCTTCTAATACCAAACCTGAGATCCTTCCTATGACATGAGATGTGATATCCATATCCTTCCCATTCCAATCCTGAGACCCTTCCTATAGTAAGAGATGTGATATCCAAATCCTTCCCATTCCAATCCTAAGACCCTTCCTATAACATGAGATGTGATATTCAACTCCTTCCCATTCCAACTTGAGACACTTCCTATAGCATGAGAAGGGATATCCAACTCCTTCCCAATCCAATCCTGAGAACCTTCCGATAGCAGATATGTGATATCTCAATGCTTATACCAAACCTGAGACCCTTCCTATGGCATGAGATGTGATATCCAACTCCTTGCCATTCAAATCCTGAGACCCTTCCTATAGCATGAGATGTGATTTCTCAATGCTTCTACCAAACCTGAGACCCTTCCTTTAGCATGAGATGTGATATCCAAATCCTTCACATTCCAATCCTGAGACCCTTCCTATAGCATGAGATGTGATATCTCAATGCTTCTAATACCAAACCTGAGATCCTTCCTATAACATGAGATGTGATATCCAATTCCTTCCCATTCCAAACCTGAGACCCTTCCTATTGGATGAGATGTGATATCCAACTCCTTCCCATTCCAACCCTGAGACCCTTCCTATACCATGAGATGTGATATCTCAATGCTTCTAATACCAAACCTGGGAACCGTCCTATAACATGAGATGTGATATCTCAATGTTTCTAATAAAAAACCTGAGACCCTTCCTATAACATGAGATGTGATATCCAATTCCTTCCCATTCCAAACCTGAGACCCTTCCTATTGGATGAGATGTGATATCCAAATCCTTCCCCTTCCAAACCTGAGACCCTTCCTTTAGCATGAGATGTGATATCCAAATACTTCCCATTCCAATCCTAAAACCCTTCCTATAGCATGAGATTTGATATCTCAATGTTTCTAATAAAAAACCTGAGACCCTTCCTATAGCAAGAGATGTGATATCCAAATCCTTCCCATTCCAATCCTGAGACCCTTCCTGTATATAACATGAGATGTGATATCCAACTCCTTCCCATTCCAACCTGAGACCCTTCCTATAGCATGAGATGTGATATCCAACTCCTTACCATTCAAATCCTGAGACCCTCCCTATAACAAGAGATGTCATATCCAACTCCTTCCCATTCCAAACCTGAGACCCTTCCTATAACATGAGATGTGATATCCAACTCCTTCCCATTCCAAACCTGAGACCCTTCCGATAGCATGAGCTGTGATATCTCAATGCTTCAAAAACCAAACATGAGAACCATCCTATAACATGAGATGTGAAATCCAAATCCTTCCCTTCGCAAACCTGAGACTCTTCCTATAGCATGAGATGTGATATCTCAATGCTTCTACCAAACCTGAAACCCTTCCTATAGCATGAGATGTGATATCCAACTCCTTCCCATTCCAATCCTGAGACACATCCTATAGCATGAGATGTGATATCACAATGCTTCTAATACCAAACCTGAGACCCGTCCTATAACATGAGATGTGATATCCAAATCCTTCCCCTTCCAAACCTGAACCCTTCCTTTAGCATGAGGTGTGATATCCAGCTCCTCCCATTCCAATCCTGAGACCCTTCCGATAGCAGAGATGTGATATTTCAATGCTTATACCAAACCTGAGACCCTTCCCATAGCATGAGATGTGATATCCAACTCCTTCCCATTCCAATCCTGAGACCCTGCCTATAGCATGAGATGTGATATCCAAGTCCTTCCCATTCCAATCCTGAGACCCTTCCTATAGCATGTGATGTGATAACTCAATGCTTATACCAAACCTGAGACCCTTCCTATGGCATGAGATGTCATATACAACTCCTTCCCATTCCAACCCTGAGACCCTTCCTATAGCATGAGATGTGATATCTCAATGCTTATACCAAACCTGAGACCCTTCCTATAGCATGAGATGTGATATCCAACTTCTTCCCATTCCAATCCTGAGACCCTTCCTATAGCATGAGATGTGATATCTCAATGCTTATACCAAACCTGAGACCCTTCCTATAGCTTGAGATGTGATATCCAACTCCTTCCCATTCCAATCCTGAGACCCTTCCTATAGCATGAGATGTGATATCTCAAGGCCCCTAATACCAAACCTGAGATCCTTCCTCTAACATGAAATGTGATATCCAACTCCTTCCCCTTCCAAACCTGAGAGCCTTCCTATAGCATGAGATATGATATCCAAGTCCTTCCCATTCCAATCCTGAGACCCCTCCTATAGCTTGAGATGTGATATCCAACTCCTTCCCATTCCAATTCTGAGACCCTTCTTATACCATGAGACTTGATATCTCAATGCTTCTAATACCAAACCTGAGACCCGTCCTATAACATGAGATGTGATATCCAAATCCTTCCCCTTCCAAACCTTAGACCCTTCCTTTATCATGAGATGTGATATCCAACTCCTTCCCATTCCAATCCTGAGACCCTTCCGATATCATGAGATTTGTTATCTCAATGCTTCTAATATCAAACTTGAGACCCTCCCTATAGCATGAGATGTGACATCCAAGTCCTTCCCATTCCAATCCTGAGACCCTTCCTATAGCATGAGATGTGATATCTCAATGCTTCTAATACCAAACCTGAGACCCTTCCTATAACATGAGATGGGATATCCAACTCCTTCCCATTCCAATCCTGAGACCCTTCCGATAGCAGAGATGTGATATCTCAATGCTTATACCAAACCTGAGACCCTTCCTAAGGCCTGAGATGTCATATACAACTCCTTCCCATTCCAATCCTGAGACCCTTCCTATAGCATGAGATGTGATATCTCAATGCTTATACCAAATCTGAGACCCTTCCTATAGCATGAGATGTGATATCCAACACCTTCCCATTCCAATCCTGAGACCCTTCCTATAGCATGAGAAGTGATATCTCCATGCTTATACCAAACCTGAGACCCTTCCTATAGCATGAGATGTGATATCCAAATCCTTCCCATTCCAATCTTGAGACCCTTCCTATAGCATGAAATGTGATATCTCAATGCTTATACCAAACCTGAGAGCCTACCTATAGCATGAGATGTGATATCCAAGTCCATCCCATTCCAATCCTTAGACCCTTCCTACAGCATGCGATGTGATATCTCAATGATTCTAATACCAAACCAGAGACCCGTCCTTTAACATGAGATGGGATATCCAACTCCTTCCCATTCCAATCCTGAGCCACTCCTGATAGCAGAGATGTGATATCTCAATGCTTATACCAAACCTGAGACCCTTCCTATAACATGAGATGTGATATCCAACTCCTTCCCGTTCCAAACCTGAGACACTTCAGATAGCATATGTGATATCCAACTCCTTCCCATTCCAAACATGAGACCCTTCCTATAGCAAGAATGTAATATCCAACTCCTACCCATTCCAATCCTGAGACCATTCCTATAGCATGAGATGTGATATATCAATGCTTCTAATACCAATCCTGAGATCCTTCCTATGACATGAGATGTGATATCCAAATCCTTCCCATTCCAATCCTGAGACCCTTCCTATAGCAAGAGATGTGATATCCAAATCCTTCCCATTCCAATCCTGAGACCCTTCCTATAACATGAGATGTGATATTCAACTCCTTCCCATTCCAACCTGAGACACTTCCTATAGCATGAGAAGGGATATCCAACTCCTTCCCAATCCAATCCTGAGAACCTTCCGATAGCAGAGATGTGATATCTCAATGCTTATACCAAACCTGAGACCCTTCCTATGGCATGAGATGTGATATCCAACTCCTTGCCATTCAAATCCTGAGACCCTTCCTATAGCATGAGATGTGATTTCTCAATGCTTCTACCAAACCTGAGACCCTTCCTTTAGCATGAGATGTGATATCCAAATCCTTCACATTCCAATCCTGAGACCCTTCCTATAGCATGAGATGTGATATCTCAATGCTTCTAATACCAAACCTGAGATCCTTCCTATAACATGAGATGTGATATCCAATTCCTTCCCATTCCAAACCTGAGACCCTTCTTATTGGATGAGATGTGATATCCAACTCCTTCCCATTCCAACCCTGAGACCCTTCCTATACCATGAGATGTGATATCTCAATGCTTCTAATACCAAACCTGGGAACCGTCCTATAACATGAGATGTGATATCTCAATGTTTCTAATAAAAAAACTTGAGACCCTTCCTATAACATGAGATGTGATATCCAATTCCTTCCCATTCCAAACCTGAGACCCTTCCTATTGGATGAGATGTGATATCCAAATCCTTCCCCTTCCAAACCTGAGACCCTTCCTTTAGCATGAGATGTGATATCCAAATACTTCCCATTCCAATCCTAAAACCCTTCCTATAGCATGAGATTTGATATCTCAAGGTTTCTAATAAAAAACCTGAGACCCTTCCTATAGCAAGAGATGTGATATCCAAATCCTTCCCATTCCAATCCTGAGACCCTTCCTGTATATAACAAGAGATGTCATATCCAACTCCTTCCCATTCCAAACCTGAGACCCTTCCTATAACATGAGATGTGATATCCAACTCCTTCCCATTCCAAACCTGAGACCCTTCCGATAGCATGAGCTGTGATATCTCAATGCTTCAAAAACCAAACATGAGAACCATCCTATAACATGAGATGTGAAATCCAAATCCTTCCCTTCCCAAACCTGAGACTCTTCCTATAGCATGAGATGTGATATCTCAATGCTTCTACCAAACCTGAAACCCTTCCTATAGCATGAGATGTGATATCCAACTCCTTCCCATTCCAATCCTGAGACACATCCTATAGCATGAGATGTGATATCACAATGCTTCTAATACCAAACCTGAGACCCGTCCTATAACATGAGATGTGATATCCAAATCCTTCCCCTTCCAAACCTGAGACCCTTCCTTTAGCATGAGGTGTGATATCCAGCTCCTCCCATTCCAATCCTGAGTCCCTTCCGATAGCAGAGATGTGATATTTCAATGCTTATACCAAACCTGAGACCCTTCCCATAGCATGAGATGTGATATCCAACTCCTTCCCATTCCAATCCTGAGACCCTTCCTATAGCATGAGATGTGATATCTCAATGCTTCTAATACCAAACCTGAGATCCTTCCTATAACATGAGATGTGATATCCAACTCCTTCCCATTCCAATCCCGAGACCCTTCCTATAGCATGAGATGTGATATCTCAATGCTTCTAATACCAAACCTAAGGTCCTTCCTATAACATGAGATGTGATATCCAAATCCTTCCCATTCCAAACCTGAGACCCTCCCTTTAGCATGAGATGTGATACCCAACTCCTTCCCATTCCAATCCTGATACCCTTCTGATAGCATGAGATGTGATATCTCAATGCCTCTAATACCAAACCTGAGATCCTACCTCTAACATGAAATGTGATATCCAACTCCTTCCTTTTCCAAACCTGAGACCCTTCATACAGCATGAGATGTGATATCCAAGTCCTTCCCATTCCAATCCTGAGACCCTTCCTATAACATGAGATGTGATATCCAACTCCTTCTATTCCAACTTGAGACCCTTCCTATAGCATGAGATGGGATATCCAACTCCTTCCAAATCCAATCCTGATACCCTTCCGATAGCATGAGATGTGATATCCCAATGCTTCTACAAAACCTGAGACCCATACCATGGCATGAGATGTGATATCAAACTCCCGTCCTACACCATGAGACTTGATATCTCAATGCTTCTAATACCAAACCTGAGACCGGTCCAATAACATGAGATGTGATATCCAAATCCTTCCCCTTCCAAACCTTAGACCCTTCCTTTATCATGAGATGTGATATCCAAGTCCTTCCCATTCCATTCCTGAGACCCTTCCTATAGCATGAGATGTGATATCTCAATGCTTCTAATACCAAACCTGAGACCCTTCCTATAACATGAGATGTGATATCTCAATGCTTCTAATACCAAACTTGAGACCCTTCCTATAACATGAATTGTGATATCCAAATCCTTCCCATTCCAATCCTGAGACCCTTCCGATAGCAGAGATGTGATATCTCAATGCTTATACCAAACCTAAGACCCTTCCGATAGCATGAGATGTGATATCTCAATGCTTCTAATACCAAACCTGAGATCCTTCCAATAACATGAGATATGATGTCCAAATCCCTCCCCTTCCAAACCTTAGACCATCCCTTTAGCATGAGATTTGATATCCAACTCCTTCCCATTCCAATCCTGAGACCCTTCTGATGGCATGAGATGTGATATCTCAATGCCTCTAAAACCAAACCTGAGATCCTACCTCTAACATGAAATGTGACATCCAACTCCTTCCCCTTCCAACCCTGAGAGCCTTCCTATAGAATGAGATGTGATATCCAAGTCCTTCCCATTCCAATCCTGAGACCCTTCCTATAACATGAGATGTGATATCCAACTCCTTCCCATTCCAATCATGAGACCCTTCCTATAGCTTGAGATGTGATATCCAACTCCTTCTCATTCCAATTCTGAGACCCTTCCTATAGCATGAGATGTGATATCTCAATGCTTATACCAAACCTGAGACCCTTCCTATAGCTTGAGATGTGATATCCAACTCCTTCCCATTCCAATCCTGAGACCCTTCCTATAGCATGAGATGTGATATCTCAAGGCCCCTAATACCAAACCTGAGATCCTTCCTCTAACATGAAATGTGATATCCAACTCCTTCCCCTTCCAAACCTGAGAGCCTTCCTATAGCATGAGATATGATATCCAAGTCCTTCCCATTCCAATCCTGAGACCCTTCCTATAACATGAAATGTGATATCCAACTCCTTCCCATTCTAACCTGAGACCCTTCCTATAGCATGAGATGGGATATCCAACTCCTTCCAAATCCAATACTGATACCCTTCCGATAGCATGAGATGTGATATCCCAATGCTTCTACCAAACCTGAGACCCATACTATGGCATGAGATGTGATATCAAACTCCTTCCCATTCCAATCCTGAGACGCTTCCTATAGCTTGAGATGTGATATCCAACTCCTTCCCATTCCAATTCTGAGACCCTTCTTATACCATGAGACTTGATATCTCAATGCTTCTAATACCAAACCTGAGACCCGTCCTATAACATGAGATGTGATATCCAAATCCTTCCCCTTCCAAACCTTAGACCCTTCCTTTATCATGAGATGTGATATCCAACTCCTTCCCATTCCAATCCTGAGACCCTTCCGATATCATGAGATTTGTTATCTCAATGCTTCTAATATCAAACTTGAGACCCTCCCTATAGCATGAGATGTGACATCCAAGTCCTTCCCATTCCAATCCTGAGACCCTTCCTATAGCATGAGATGTGATATCTCAATGCTTCTAATACCAAACCTGAGACCCTTCCTATAACATGAGATGGGATATCCAACTCCTTCCCATTCCAATCCTGAGACCCTTCCGATAGCAGAGATGTGATATCTCAATGCTTATACCAAACCTGAGACCCTTCCTAAGGCCTGAGATGTCATATACAACTCCTTCCCATTCCAATCCTGAGACCCTTCCTATAGCATGAGATGTGATATCTCAATGCTTATACCAAATCTGAGACCCTTCCTATAGCATGAGATGTGATATCCAACACCTTCCCATTCCAATCCTGAGACCCTTCCTATAGCATGAGATGTGATATCTCCATGCTTATACCAAACCTGAGACCCTTCCTATAGCATGAGATGTGATATCCAAATCCTTCCCATTCCAATCCTGAGACCCTTCCTATAGCATGAGATGTGATATCTCAATGCTTATACCAAACCTGAGAGCCTACCTATAGCATGAGATGTGATATCCAAGTCCATCCCATTCCAATCCTTAGACCCTTCCTACAGCATGCGATGTGATATCTCAATGATTCTAATACCAAACCAGAGACCCGTCCTTTAACATGAGATGGGATATCCAACTCCTTCCCATTCCAATCCTGAGCCACTCCTGATAGCAGAGATGTGATATCTCAATGCTTATACCAAACCTGAGACCCTTCCTATAACATGAGATGTGATATCCAACTCCTTCCCGTTCCAAACCTGAGACACTTCAGATAGCATATGTGATATCCAACTCCTTCCCATTCCAAACATGAGACCCTTCCTATAGCAAGAATGTAATATCCAACTCCTACCCATTCCAATCCTGAGACCATTCCTATAGCATGAGATGTGATATATCAATGCTTCTAATACCAATCCTGAGATCCTTCCTATGACATGAGATGTGATATCCAAATCCTTCCCATTCCAATCCTGAGACCCTTCCTATAGCAAGAGATGTGATATCCAAATCCTTCCCATTCCAATCCTGAGACCCTTCCTATAACATGAGATGTGATATTCAACTCCTTCCCATTCCAACCTGAGACACTTCCTATAGCATGAGAAGGGATATCCAACTCCTTCCCAATCCAATCCTGAGAACCTTCCGATAGCAGAGATGTGATATCTCAATGCTTATACCAAACCTGAGACCCTTCCTATGGCATGAGATGTGATATCCAACTCCTTGCCATTCAAATCCTGAGACCCTTCCTATAGCATGAGATGTGATTTCTCAATGCTTCTACCAAACCTGAGACCCTTCCTTTAGCATGAGATGTGATATCCAAATCCTTCACATTCCAATCCTGAGACCCTTCATATAGCATGAGATGTGATATCTCAATGCTTCTAATACCAAACCTGAGATCCTTCCTATAACATGAGATGTGATATCCAATTCCTTCCCATTCCAAACCTGAGACCCTTCCTATTGGATGAGATGTGATATCCAACTCCTTCCCATTCCAACCCTGAGACCCTTCCTATACCATGAGATGTGATATCTCAATGCTTCTAATACCAAACCTGGGAACCGTCCTATAACATGAGATGTGATATCTCAATGTTTCTAATAAAAAACTTGAGACCCTTCCTATAACATGAGATGTGATATCCAATTCCTTCCCATTCCAAACCTGAGACCCTTCCTATTGGATGAGATGTGATATCCAAATCCTTCCCCTTCCAAACCTGAGACCCTTCCTTTAGCATGAGATGTGATATCCAAATACTTCCCATTCCAATCCTAAAACCCTTCCTATAGCATGAGATTTGATATCTCAAGGTTTCTAATAAAAAACCTGAGACCCTTCCTATAGCAAGAGATGTGATATCCAAATCCTTCCCATTCCAATCCTGAGACCCTTCCTGTATATAACATGAGATGTGATATCCAACTCCTTCCCATTCCAACCTGAGACCCTTCCTATAGCATGAGATGTGATATCCAACTCCTTACCATTCAAATCCTGAGACCCTCCTTATAACAAGAGATGTCATATCCAAATCCTTCCCATTCCAAACCTGAGACCCTTCCTATAACATGAGATGTGATATCCAACTCCTTCCCATTCCAAACCTGAGACCCTTCCGATAGCATGAGCTGTGATATCTCAATGCTTCAAAAACCAAACATGAGAACCATCCTATAACATGAGATGTGAAATCCAAATCCTTCCCTTCCCAAACCTGAGACTCTTCCTATAGCATGAGATGTGATATCTCAATGCTTCTACCAAACCTGAAACCCTTCCTATAGCATGAGATGTGATATCCAACTCCTTCCCATTCCAATCCTGAGACACATCCTATAGCATGAGATGTGATATCACAATGCTTCTAATACCAAACCTGAGACCCGTCCTATAACATGAGATGTGATATCCAAATCCTTCCCCTTCCAAACCTGAGACCCTTCCTTTAGCATGAGGTGTGATATCCAGCTCCTCCCATTCCAATCCTGAGTCCCTTCCGATAGCAGAGATGTGATATTTCAATGCTTATACCAAACCTGAGACCCTTCCCATAGCATGAGATGTGATATCCAACTCCTTCCCATTCCAATCCTGAGACCCTTCCTATAGCATGAGATGTGATATCTCAATGCTTCTAATACCAAACCTGAGATCCTTCCTATAACATGAGATGTGATATCCAACTCCTTCCCATTCCAATCCCGAGACCCTTCCTATAGCATGAGATGTGATATCTCAATGCTTCTAATACCAAACCTAAGGTCCTTCCTATAACATGAGATGTGATATCCAAATCCTTCCCATTCCAAACCTGAGACCCTCCCTTTAGCATGAGATGTGATATCCAACTCCTTCCCATTCCAATCCTGATACCCTTCTGATAGCATGAGATGTGATATCTCAATGCCTCTAATACCAAACCTGAGATCCTACCTCTAACATGAAATGTGATATCCAACTCCTTCCTTTTCCAAACCTGAGACCCTTCCTACAGCATGAGATGTGATATCCAAGTCCTTCCCATTCCAATCCTGAGACCCTTCCTATAACATGAGATGTGATATCCAACTCCTTCTATTCCAACTTGAGACCCTTCCTATAGCATGAGATGGGATATCCAACTCCTTCCAAATCCAATCCTGATACCCTTCCGATAGCATGAGATGTGATATCCCAATGCTTCTACAAAACCTGAGACCCATACCATGGCATGAGATGTGATATCAAACTCCCGTCCTATTCCATGAGACTTGATATCTCAATGCTTCTAATACCAAACCTGAGACCGGTCCAATAACATGAGATGTGATATCCAAATCCTTCCCCTTCCAAACCTTAGACCCTTCCTTTATCATGAGATGTGATATCCAAGTCCTTCCCATTCCATTCCTGAGACCCTTCCTATAGCATGAGATGTGATATCTCAATGCTTCTAATACCAAACCTGAGACCCTTCCTATAACATGAGATGTGATATCTCAATGCTTCTAATACCAAACTTGAGACCCTTCCTATAACATGAATTGTGATATCCAAATCCTTCCCATTCCAATCCTGAGACCCTTCCGATAGCAGAGATGTGATATCTCAATGCTTATACCAAACCTAAGACCCTTCCGATAGCATGAGATGTGATATCTCAATGCTTCTAATACCAAACCTGAGATCCTTCCAATAACATGAGATATGATGTCCAAATCCCTCCCCTTCCAAACCTTAGACCATCCCTTTAGCATGAGATTTGATATCCAACTCCTTCCCATTCCAATCCTGAGACCCTTCTGATGGCATGAGATGTGATATCTCAATGCCTCTAAAACCAAACCTGAGATCCTACCTCTAACATGAAATGTGATATCCAACTCCTTTCCCTTCCAACCCTGAGAGCCTTCCTATAGAATGAGATGTGATATCCAAGTCCTTCCCATTCCAATCCTGAGACCATTCCTATAACATGAGATGTGATATCCAACTCCTTCCCATTCCAATCATGAGACCCTTCCTATAGCTTGAGATGTGATATCCAACTCCTTCTCATTCCAATTCTGAGACCCGTCCTATACCATGAGACTTGATACCTCAATGCTTCAAATACCAAACCTGAGACCGGTCCTATAACATGAGATGTGATACCCAAATCCGTCCCCTTCCAAACCTTAGACCCTTCCTATAGCATGAGATGTGATATCTCATTGCTTCTAATACCAAACCTGAGACCCTTCCTATAACGAGATGGGATATACAACTCCTTCCCATTCCAATCCTGAGACCCTTCAGATAGCAGAGATGTGATATCCAACTCCTTCCCATTCCAAACCTGAGACCCTTCCTATAGCATGAGATGTTATAATTTAATGCTTCTAAAACCAAACCTGAGAACCATCCTATAACCTGTGAAATCCAAATCCTTCCCTTTCCAAACCTGAGACCCTTCCGATAGCATGAGATGTGATATCTCAATGCTTCTAAAACCAAACATGAGAACCATCCTATAACATGAGATGTGAAATCCAAATCCTTCCCTTTCCAAACCTGAGACCCTTCCTATAGCTTGAGATGAAATATCAAACTCCTTCCCATTCCAATCCTGAGATAGCTTGAGATGTGATATCCAACTCCATCCCATTCCAATCCTGAGACCCTTCCGATAGCATGAGATGTGATAGCTCAATGCTTCTAATATCAAAACTGAGACCCTCCCAATAGTATGAGATGTGAATTCTAAGTCCTTCCCATTCCTATCCTGAGACCCTTCCGATAGCAGAGATGTGATATCTCAATGCTTATACCAAACCTGATGACCCTTCCTATGGCATTAGATGTGATATCCAACTCCTTCCCATTCCAATCCTGAGTTCCTTCCTATAGCATGAGATGTGATATCTCAATGCTTCTATCAAACCTGATACCCTTCCTTTAGCATGAGATGTGATATTCAACTCCTTCCCATTCCAATCCTGAGACCCTTCCTATAACATGAGACGTGATATCCAACTCCTTCCCATTCCAATCCTGAGACTCCTCCTATAGCATGAGATGTGATATCCAACTCCTTCCCATTCCAATCATGAGACCCTTCCTATAGCTTGAGATGTGATATCTCAATGCTTCTAATACCAAACCTGGGACCCGTCCTATAACATGAGATACGTTCTATAACATGAGATATGATATCCAAATCCTTCCCCTTCCAAACCTGAGACCCTTCCTTTAGCATGAGATGTGATATCCAAATCCTTCCCATTCCAATACTGAAACCCTTCCTATAGCATGAGATGTCATATCTCAATGTTTCTAATAGAAAACCTGAGACCCTTCCTATAGCAAGAGATGTGATATCCAAATCCTTCCCATTTCAATCTTGAGACCCTTCCTATAACATGAGATGTGATATCCAACTCCTACCCATTCCAACCTGAGACCCTTCCTATAGCATGAGAAGGGATATCCAATTCCTTCCCAATCCAATCCTTAGACCCTTCCGATAGCAGAGATGTGATATCTCAATGCTTATACCAAACCTGAGACCCTTCCTTTAGCATGAGATGTGATATCCAAATCCTTCACATTCCAATCCTGAGACCCTTCCTATAGCATGAGATGTGATATCTCAATGCTTCTAATACAAAACCTGAGATCCTTCCTATAACATGAGATGTGATATCCAAGTCCTTCCCATTCCAATCCTGAGACCCTTCCTATAACATGAGATGTGATATCCAACTCCTTCTATTCCAACCTGAGACCCTTCCTATAACATGAGACGTGATATCCAACTCCTTCCCAATCCAATCCTTAGACCCTTCCGATAGCAGAGATGTGATATCTCAATGCTTATACCAAACCTGATGACCCTTCCTATGGCATTAGATGTGATATCCAACTCCTTCCCATTCCAATCCTGAGTTCCTTCCTATAGCATGAGATGTGATATCTGAATGCTTCTATCAAACCTGATACCCTTCCTTTAGCATGAGATGTGATATTCAACTCCTTCCCATTCCAATCCTGAGACCCTTCCTATAACATGAGACGTGATATCCAACTCCTTCCCATTCCAATCCTGAGACTCCTCCTATAGCATGAGATGTGATATCTCAATGCTTCTAATACCAGCCCTGGGACCGGTCCTATAACATGAGATATGATATCCAAATCCTTCCCCTTCCAAACCTGAGACCCTTCCTATAGCAAGAGATGTGATATCCAATTCCTTCCCATTCCAATCCTGAGACCCTTCCTATAACGAGATGTGATATCCAACTCCTTCCCATTCCAACCTGAGACCCTTCCTGTAGCATGAGAAGGGAGATCCAACTCCTTCCCATTCCAATCGTGAGACCCTTCCTATACCATGAGATGTGAAATCTCAATGCTTCTAATACCAAACCTGGGACCCGTCCTATAACATGAGATACGTCCTATAACATGAGATATGATATCCAAATCCTTCCCCTTCCAAACCTGAGACCCTTCCTTTAGCATGAGATGTGATATCCAAATCCTTCCCATTCCAATACTGAAACCCTTCCTATAGCATGAGATGTCATATCACAATGTTTCTAATAGAAAACCTGAGACCCTTCCTATAGCAAGAGATGTGATATCCAAATCCTTCCCATTTCAATCTTGAGACCCTTCCTATAACATGAGATGTGATATCCAACTCCTACCCATTCCAACCTGAGACCCTTCCTATAGCATGAGAAGGGATATCCAATTCCTTCCCAATCCAATCCTTAGACCCTTCCGATAGCAGAGATGTGATATCTCAATGCTTATACCAAACCTGAGACCCTTCCTTTAGCATGAGATGTGATATCCAAATCCTTCACATTCCAATCCTGAGACCCTTCCTATAGCATGAGATGTGATATCTCAATGCTTCTAATACAAAACCTGAGATCCTTCCTATAACATGAGATGTGATATCCAAGTCCTTCCCGATCCAATCCTGAGACCCTTCCTATAACCTGAGATGTGATATCCAACTCCTTCTATTCCAACCTGAGACCCTTCCTATAGCATGAGATGGGATATCCAACTCCTTCCAAATCCAATCCTGATACCCTTCCGATAGCATGAGATGTGATATCCCAATGCTTCTACAAAACCTGAGACCCATACCATGGCATGAGATGTGATATCAAACTCCCGTCCTATACCATGAGACTTGATATCTCAATGCTTCTAATACCAAACCTGAGACCGGTCCAATAACATGAGATGTGATATCCAAATCCTTCCCCTTCCAAACCTTAGACCCTTCCTTTATCATGAGATGTGATATCCAAGTCCTTCCCATTCCATTCCTGAGACCCTTCCTATAGCATGAGATGTGATATCTCAATGCTTCTAATACCAAACCTCAGATCCTTCCAATAACATGAGATGTGATGTCCAAATCCTTCCCCTTCCAAACCTTAGACCCTCCCTTTAGCATGAGATGTGATATCCAACTCCTTCCCATTCCAATCCCGAGACCCTTCTGATGGCATGAGATGTCATATCTCAATGCCTCTAATAGCAAACCTGAGATCCTACCTCTAACATGAGATGTGATATCAAACTCCTTCCCATTCCAAACCTGAGACCCTTCCGATAGCATGAGATGTGATATTTCAATGCTTCTAAAACCAAACATGAGAACCATCCTATAACATGAGATGTGAAATCCAAATCATTCCCTTTCCAAACCTGAGGCCCTTCCTATAGCTTGAGATGTGATATCAAACTCCTTCCCATTCAATGTGATATCCAACTCCTTCCCATTCCAATCCTGGGACCCTTCCTATACCATGAGATGTGATATTTCAATGCTTCTAATACCAAACCTGAGACCCGTCCTAAAACATGAGATGTGAGATCCAAATCCTTCCCCTTCCAGACCTGAGACCTTTCCTTTAGCATGAGATGTGATATCCAACTCCTTCCCATTCCAAACCTGAGACCCTTCCCATAGCATGAGATGTGATATCTCAATGCTTCTAAAACCAAACATGAGAACCATCCTATAACATGAGATGTGAAATCCAACTCCTTCCCGTTCCAAACCTGATACCCTTCCTATAGCATGAGATGTGATATCCAATTCCTTCCCATCCCAATCCTGAGACACCTCCGATAGCAGAGATGTGAAATCTCAATGCTTATACCAAACCTGAGACTCTTAATATAACATGAGATGTGATATCTAACTCCTTCCCGTTCCAAACCTGAGACCCTTCCTATAGCATGAGATGCAATATCCAACTCCTTCCCATTCCAATCCTGAGACCCTTCCCATAGCATGAGATGTGATATCTCAATGCTTCTAATACCAAACCTGTGAACCTTCCTATAACAAGAGATGTGATATCCAAATCCTTCCCCTTCCAAATCTGAGACCCTCCCTTTAGCATGAGATGTGATATCTCAATGCCTCTAATACCAAACCTGAGATCCTTCCGATAGCATGAGATGTGATATCTCAATGCTTCTAATACCAAACCTAAGATCCTTCCTATAACATGAGATGTAATATCCAAATCCTTCCCCTTCCATTCCTGAGACCCTCCTTTTAGCATGAGATGTTATATCCAACTCCTTCCCATTCCAATCCTGAGACCCTTCTGATAGCATGAGATGTGATATCTCAATGCCTCTAATACCAAACCTGAGATCCTACATCTAACATGAAATGTGATATCCAACTCCTTCCCTTTCCAAACGTGAGACCCTCCCTATAGAATGAGATGTGATATCCAAGTCCTTCCCATTCCAATCCTGAGACCCTTCCTATAGCATGAGATGTGATATCTCAATGCTTCTAATACCAAACCTGAGACCCTTCCTATAACGTAAGATGGGATATCCAACTCCTTCCCATTCCAATCCTGAGACCCTTCCGATAGCAGAGATGTGATATCTCAATGCTTATACCAAACCTGAGACCCTTCCTGTGGCATGAGATGTCATATACAACTCCTTCCCATTCCAATCCTGAGACCCTTCCTATAGCATGAGATGTGATATCTCAATGCTTCTAATACCAAACCTGAAACCCTTCCTATAACGTAAGATGGGATATCCAACTCCTTCCCATTCCAATCCTGAGACCCTTCCGATAGCAGAGATGTGATATCTCAATGCTTATACCAAACCTGAGACCCTTCCTGTGGCATGAGATGTCATATACAACTCCTTCCCATTCCAAACCTGAGACCCTTCCTATAGCATGAGATGTGATATCCAACTCCTTCCTATTCCAATCCTGAGACCCTTCCTATAACATGAGATGTTATGTCTCAATGCTTCTAATACCAAACCTGAGATCCTTCCTATGGCATGAGATGTCATATAAAACTCCTTCCCATTCCAATCCTGAGACCCTTCCCATAGCATGAGATGTGATATCGAACGCCTTCCCATTCCAATCCTGCGACCCTTCCTATAGCATGAGATTTGATATCTCAATGCTTCTAATACCAAACCTGAGATCCTTCCGATAGCATGAGATGTGATGTCTGAATGCTTCTAATACCAAACCTGAGATCATTCCTATAACACGAGATGTAATATCCAAATCCTTCCCCTTCCAAACCTGAGACCCTCCCTTTAGCATGAGATGTGATATTCAACTACTTTCCATTCCAATCCTGAGACCCTTCCTATAGCATGAGATGTGATGTCTCAATGCTTCTAATACCAAACCTGAGATCCTTCCTATAACATGAGATGTGATATCCAACTCCTTCCCATTCCAATCCTGAGACACTTCCTATAGCATGAGAAGTGATATCTCCATGCTTATACCAAACCTGAGACCCTTCCTATAGCATGAGATGTGATATCCAAATCCTTCCCATTCCAATCCTGAGACCCTTCCTATAGCATGAGATGTGATATCTCAATGCTTATACCAAACCTGAGAGCCTACCTATAGCATGAGATGTGATATCCAACTCCTTCCCGTTCCAAACCTGAGACCCTTCCTATAGCATATGTGATATCCAACTCCTTCCCATTCCAAACATGAGACCCTTCCTATAGCAAGAATGTAATATCCAACTCCTACCCATTCCAATCCTGAGACCATTCCAATAGCATGAGATGTGATATCTCAATGCTTCTAATACCAAACCTGAGATACTTCCTATGACATGAGATGTGATATCCAATTCCTTCCCATTCCAAACCTGAGATCCTTCCTACAGCATGCGATGTGATATCTCAATGCTTCAAATACCAAACCTGAGACCCGTCCTATAACATGAGATGGGATATCCAACTCCTTCCCGTTCCAAACCTGATACCCTTCCTGTAGCATGAGATGTGATATCCAACTCCTTCCCATCCCAATCCTGAGACACCTCCGATAGCAGAGATGTGATATCTCAATGCTTATACCAAACCTGAGACTCTTCCTTTAACATGAGATATGATATCCAACTCCTTCCCGTTCCAAACCTGAGACCCTTTCTATAGCATGAGATGTGATATCCAACTCCTTCCCATTCCAATCCTGAGACCCTTCTGATAGCATGAGATGTGATATCTCAATGCTTCTAATACCAAACCTGTGATCCTTCCTATAGCATGAGATGTGATATCCAACTCCTTCCAATTCCAATCCTGAGACCCTTCCTACAGCATGAGATGTGATATCTCAATGCTTCTAATACAAAACCTGAGACCCTTCCTATAACATGAGATGGGAATATCCAACTCCTTCCCATTCCAATCCTGAGACCCTTCCGATAGCAGAGATGTGATATCTCAATGCTTATACCAAACCTGAGATCCTTCCTATAACATGAGATGTGATATCCAACTCCTTCCCTTTCCAATCCTGAGACCCTTCCTATAGTATGAGATGTGATATCTCACTGCTTATACCAAACCTGAGACCCTTCCTATAGCATGAGATGTGATATCCAACTCCTTCCCATTCCAATCCTGAGACCCTTCCTATAGCATGAGATGTGATATCTCAATGCTTCTAATATCAAACTTGAGACCCTCCCTATAGCATGAGATGTGATATCCAAGTCCTTCCCATTCCAATCCTGAGACACTTCCTATAGCATGATATGTGATATCCAATGCTTCTAATACCAAACCTGAGACTCTTCCTATAACATGAGATGGGATATCCAACTCCTTCCCATTCCAATCCTGAGACCCTTCCGATAGCAGAGATGTGATATCTCAATGCTTATACGAAACCTGAGACCCTTCCTACGGCATGAGATGTCATATACAACTCCTTCCCATTCCAATCCTGAGACCCTTCCTATAGCATGAGATGTGATATCTCAATGCTTATACCAAACCTGAGACCCTTCCTATAGCATGAGATGTGATATCCAACTCCTTCCCATTCCAATCCTGAGACCCTTCCTATAGCATGAGATGTGATGTCTCAATGCTTCTAATACCAAACCTGAGATCCTTCCTATAACATGAGATGTGATATCCAACTCCTTCCATTCCAATCCTGAGACCCTTCCTATAGCATGAGATGTTATATCTAATACTTATACCAATCCTGAGACCCTTCCTATAGCATGAGATGTGATACCCAACTCCTTCCCATTCCAATCCTGAGACGCTTCCTATAGCATGAGATGTGATATCTCAATGCCTCTAATACCAAACCTGAGATCCTTCCTCTAACATGAAATGTGATATCCAACTCCTTCCCTTTCCAAATCTGAGAGCCTATCTATAGCATGAGATGTGATATCCAAGTCCTTCCCATTCCAATCCTTAGACCCTTCCTGCAGTGTGCAATATGATATCTCAATGATTCTAATAACAAACCTGAGACCCGTCCTATAACATGAGATGGGATATCCAACTCCTTCCCATTCCAATCTTGAGACACTTCTGATAGCAGAGATGTGATATCTCACTGCTTATACCAAACCTGAGACCCTTCCTATAACATGAGATCGGATATCCAACTCCTTCCCGTTCCAAACCTGAGACCCTTCCTATAGCATATGTGATATCCAACTCCTTCCCATTCCAAACATGAGACCCTTCCGATAGCATGAGATGTGATATCTGAATGCTTCTAATACCAAACCTGAGATCATTCCTATAACACGAGATGTAATATCCAAATCCTTCCCCTTCCAAACCTGAGACCCTCCCTTTAGCATGAGATGTGATATTCAACTACTTCCCATTCCAATCCTGAGACCCTTCCTATAGCATGAGATGTGATGTCTCAATGCTTCTAATACCAAACCTGAGATCCTTCCTATAACATGAGATGTGATATCCAACTCCTTCCCATTCCAATCCTGAGACACTTCCTATAGCATGAGAAGTGATATCTCCATGCTTATACCAAACCTGAGACCCTTCCTATAGCATGAGATGTGATATCCAAATCCTTCCCATTCCAATCCTGAGACCCTTCCTATAGCATGAGATGTGATATCTCAATGCTTATACCAAACCTGAGAGCCTACCTATAGCATGAGATGTGATATCCAACTCCTTCCCGTTCCAAACCTGAGACCCTTCCTATAGCATATGTGATATCCAACTCCTTCCCATTCCAAACATGAGACCCTTCCTATAGCAAGAATGTAATATCCAACTCCTACCCATTCCAATCCTGAGACCATTCCAATAGCATGAGATGTGATATCTCAATGCTTCTAATACCAAACCTGAGATACTTCCTATGACATGAGATGTGATATCCAATTCCTTCCCATTCCAAACCTGAGATCCTTCCTACAGCATGCGATGTGATATCTCAATGCTTCAAATACCAAACCTGAGACCCGTCCTATAACATGAGATGGGATATCCAACTCCTTCCCGTTCCAAACCTGATACCCTTCCTGTAGCATGAGATGTGATATCCAACTCCTTCCCATCCCAATCCTGAGACACCTCCGATAGCAGAGATGTGATATCTCAATGCTTATACCAAACCTGAGACTCTTCCTTTAACATGAGATATGATATCCAACTCCTTCCCGTTCCAAACCTGAGACCCTTCCTATAGCATGAGATGTGATATCCAACTCCTTCCCATTCCAATCCTGAGACCCTTCTGATAGCATGAGATGTGATATCTCAATGCTTCTAATACCAAACCTGTGATCCTTCCAATAGCATGAGATGTGATATCCAACTCCTTCCAATTCCAATCCTGAGACCCTTCCTACAGCATGAGATGTGATATCTCAATGCTTCTAATACAAAACCTGAGACCCTTCCTATAACATGAGATGGGAATATCCAACTCCTTCCCATTCCAATCCTGAGACCCTTCCGATAGCAGAGATGTGATATCTCAATGCTTATACCAAACCTGAGATCCTTCCTATAACATGAGATGTGATATCCAACTCCTTCCCTTTCCAATCCTGAGACCCTTCCTATAGTATGAGATGTGATATCTCACTGCTTATACCAAACCTGAGACCCTTCCTATAGCATGAGATGTGATATCCAAGTCCTTCCCATTCCAATCCTGAGACACTTCCTATAGCATGATATGTGATATCCAATGCTTCTAATACCAAACCTGAGACTCTTCCTATAACATGAGATGGGATATCCAACTCCTTCCCATTCCAATCCTGAGACCCTTCCGATAGCAGAGATGTGATATCTCAATGCTTATACGAAACCTGAGACCCTTCCTACGGCATGAGATGTCATATACAACTCCTTCCCATTCCAATCCTGAGACCCTTCCTATAGCATGAGATGTGATATCTCAATGCTTATACCAAACCTGAGACCCTTCCTATAGCATGAGATGTGATATCCAACTCCTTCCCATTCCAATCCTGAGACCCTTCCTATAGCATGAGATATGATGTCTCAATGCTTCTAATACCAAACCTGAGATCCTTCCTATAACATGAGATGTGATATCCAACTCCTTCCATTCCAATCCTGAGACCCTTCCTATAGCATGAGATGTTATATCTCAATACTTATACCAATCCTGAGACCCTTCCTATAGCATGAGATGTGATACCCAACTCCTTCCCATTCCAATCCTGAGACGCTTCCTATAGCATGAGATGTGATATCTCAATGCCTCTAATACCAAACCTGAGATCCTTCCTCTAACATGAAATGTGATATCCAACTCCTTCCCTTTCCAAATCTGAGAGCCTATCTATAGCATGAGATGTGATATCCAAGTCCTTCCCATTCCAATCCTTAGACCCTTCCTGCAGCGTGCAATATGATATCTCAATGATTCTAATAACAAACCTGAGACCCGTCCTATAACATGAGATGGGATATCCAACTCCTTCCCATTCCAATCTTGAGACACTTCTGATAGCAGAGATGTGATATCTCACTGCTTATACCAAACCTGAGACCCTTCCTATAACATGAGATCGGATATCCAACTCCTTCCCGTTCCAAACCTGAGACCCTTCCTATAGCATATGTGATA
This sequence comes from Ambystoma mexicanum, assembly GCF_040938575.1. Classification (NCBI taxonomy): domain Eukaryota; kingdom Metazoa; phylum Chordata; class Amphibia; order Caudata; family Ambystomatidae; genus Ambystoma; species Ambystoma mexicanum. The sequence continues at coordinate 1,511,558,256 of NC_090923.1, forward strand.
TCCAACTCCTTCCCATTCCAAACATGAGACCCTTCCTATAGCAAGAATGTAATATCCAACTCCTTCCCATTCCAACCCTGAGACCATTCCTATAGCATGAGATGTGATATCTCAATGCTTCTAATACCAAACCTGAGATCCTTCCTATGACATGAGATGTGATATCCAATTCCTCCCCATTCCAAACCTGAGAACCTTCCTACAGCATGCGATGTGATATCTCAATGCTTCTAATACCAAACCTGAGACCAGTCCTATAACATGAGATTGGATATCCAACTCCTTCCCCTTCCAAACCTGAGACCCTTCCTATAGCATGAGATGTGATATCCAACTTCTTCCCATTCCAATCCTGAGACCCTTCCTATAACATGAGATGTGATGTCTCAATGCTTCTAATACCAAACCTGAGATCTTTCCTATAACATGAGATGTGATATCCAACTCCTTCCCATTCCAATCCTGAGACCCTTCCTATAGCATGAGATGTGATATCTCAATGCTTATACCAAACCTGAGACCCTTCCTATAGCTTGAGATGTGATATCCAACTCCTTCCCATTCCAATCCTGAGACCCTTCCTATAGCATGAGATGTGATATCTCAAGGCCTCTAATACCAAACCTGAGATCCTTCCTCTAACATGAAATGTGATATCCAACTCCTTCCCCTTCCAAACCTGAGAGCCTTCCTATAGCATGAGATATGATATCCAAGTCCTTCCCATTCCAATCCTGAGACCCTTCCTATAACATGAAATGTGATATCCAACTCCATCCCATTCCAACCTGAGACCTTTGCTATAGCATGAGATGGGATATCCAACTCCTTCCAAATCCAATACTGATACCATTCCGATAGCATGAGATGTGATATCCCAATGCTTCTACCAAATCTGAGACCCATACTATGGCATGAGATGTGATATCAAACTCCTTCCCATTCCAATCCTGAGACCCTTCCTATAGCTTGAGATGTGATATCCAACTTCTTCCCATTCCAATTCTGAGACCCTTCCTATACCATGAGACTTGATATCTCAATGCTTCTAATACCAAACCTGAGACCCGTCCTATAACATGAGATGTCATATCCAAATCCTTCCCCTTCCAAACCTTAGACCCTTCCTTTATCATGAGATGTGATATCCAACTCCTTCCCATTCCAATCCTGAGACCCTTCCGATATCATGACATTTGTTATCTCAATGCTTCTAATATCAAACTTGAGACCCTCCCTATAGCATGAGATGTGACATCCAAGTCCTCCCCATTCCAATCCTGAGACCCTTCCTATAGCATGAGATGTGATATCTCAATGCTTCTAATACCAAACCTGAGACCCTTCCTATAACATGAGATGGGATATCCAACTCAGATGGGATATCCAACTCCTTCCCATTCCAATCCTGAGATCCTTCCGATAGCAGAGATGTGATATCTCAATGCTTATATCAAACCTGAGACCCTTCCTATGGCCTGAGATGTCATATACAACTCCTTCCCATTCCAATCCTGAGACCGTTGCTATAGCATGAGATGTGATATCTCAATGCTTATACCAAATCTGAGACCCTTCCTATAGCATGAGATGTGATATCCAACTCCTTCCCATTCCAATCCTGAGACCCTTCCTATAGCATGAGATGTGATGTCTCAATGCTTCCAATACCAAACCTGAGATCCTTCCTATAACATGAGATGTGATATCCAACTCCTTCCCATTCCAATCCTGAGACCCTTATGATAGCATGAGATGTGATATCTCAATGCCTCTTATATCAAACCTGAGATCCTTCCGATAGCATGAGATGTGATATCTCAATGCTTCTAATACCAAACCTGAGATCCTTCCTATAATATGAGATGTGATTTCCAAATCCTTCCCCTTCCAAACCTGAGACCCTCCCTTTAGCATGAGATGTGATATCCAACTCCTTCCCATTCCATTCCTGAGACCCTTCTGATAGCATGAGATGTGATATCTCAATGCCTCTAATACCAAACCTGAGATCCTACCTCTAACATGAAATGTGATATCCATCTCCTTCCCTTTCCAAACCTGAGACCCTGCCTATAGCATGATATGTGATATCCAAGTCCTTCCCATTCCAATCCTGAGACCCTTCCTATAGCATGTGATGTGATATCTCAATGCTTATACCAAACCTGAGACCCTTCCTATGGCATGAGATGGCATATACAACTCCTTCCCATTCCAATCCTGAGACCCTTCCTATAGCATGAGATGTGATATCTCAATGCTTATACCAAACCTGAGACCCTTCCTATAGCATGAGATGTGATATCCAACTTCTTCCCATTCCAATCCTGAGACCCTTCCTATAGCATGAGATGTGATATCTCAATGCTTATACCAAACCTGAGACCCTTCCCATAGCTTGAGATGTGATATCCAACTCCTTCCCATTCCAATCCTGAGACCCTTCCTATAGCATGAGATATGATATCCAAGTCCTTCCCATTCCAATCCTGAGACCCTTCCGATATCATGAGATGTGATATCTCAATGCTTATACCAAATCTGAGATACTTCCTATGGCCTGAGATGTCATATACAACTCCTTCCCATTCCAATCCTGAGACCCTTCCTATAGCATGAGATGTGATATCTCAATGCTTATACCAAACCTGAGACCCTTCCTATAGCATAAGATGTGATATCCAAATCCTTCCCATTCCAATCCTGAGACCCTTCCTATAGCATGAGATGTGATATCTCAATGCTTATACCAAACCTGAGACCCTTCCTATAGCATGAGATGTGATATCCAACTCCTTCCCATTTCAATCCTGAGAACCTTCCTATAGCATGAGATGTGATGTCTGAATGCTTCTAATACCAAACCTGAGATCCTTCCTATAACATGAGATGTGATATCCAACTCCTTCCCATTCCAATCCTGAGACCCTTATGATAGCATGAGATGTGATATCTCAATGCCTCTTATACCAAACCTGAGATCCTTCCGATAGCATGAGATGTGATATCTTAATGCTTCTAATACCAAACCTGAGATCCTTCCTATAATATGATGTGATTTCCAAATCCTTCCCCTTCCAAACCTGAGACTCTCCCTTTAGCATGAAATGTGATATCCAACTCCTTCCCATTCCAATCCTGAGACCCTTCTGATAGCATGAGATGTGATATCTCAATGCCTCTAATACCAAACCTGAGATCCTACCTCTAACATGAAATGTGATATCCATCTCCTTCCCTTTCCAAACCGAGACCCTGCCTATAGCATGAGATGTGATATCCAAGTCCTTCCCATTCCAATCCTGAGACCCTTCTTATAGCATGTGATGTGATATCTCAATGCTTATACCAAACCTGAGACCCTTCCTATGGCATGAGATGTCATATACAACTCCTTCCCATTCCAACCCTGAGACCCTTCCTATAGCATGAGATGTGATATCTCAATGCTTATACCAAACCTGAGACCCTTCCTATAGCATGAGATGTGATATCCAACTTCTTCCCATTCCAATCCTGAGACCCTTCCTATAGCATGAGATGTGATATCTCAATGCTTATACCAAACCTGAGACCCTTCCTATAGCATAAGATGTGATATCTCAATGCTTATACCAAACCTGAGACCCTTCCTATAGCATGAGATGTGATATCCAACTCCTTCCCATTCCAATCCTGAGACCCTTCCTATAGCATGAGATGTGATATCTCAATGCTTATACCAAACCTGAGACCCTTCCTATAGCATGAGATGTGATATCCAACTCCTTCCCATTCCAATCCTGAGACCCTTCCTATAGCATGAGATGTGATGTCTCAATGCTTCTAATACCAAACCTGAGATCCTTCCTATAACATGAGATGTGATATCCAACTCCTTCCCATTCCAATCCTGAGACCCTTCCTATAGCATGAGATGTGATATCTCAATGCCTCTTATACCAAACCTGAGATCCTTCCGATAGCATGAGATGTGATATCTCAATGCTTCTAATACCAAACCTGAGATCCTTCCTATAATATGAGATGTGATTTCCAAATCCTTCCCCTTCCAAACGTGAGACCCTCCCTTTAGCATGAAATGTGATATCCAACTCCTTCCCATTCCAATCCTGAGACCCTTCTGATAGCATGAGATGTGATATCTCAATGCCTCTAATACCAAACCTGAGATCCTACCTCTAACATGAAATGTGATATCCATCTCCATCCCTTTCCAAACCTGAGACCCTGCCTATAGCATGAGATGTGATATCCAAGTCCTTCCCATTCCAATCCTGAGACCCTTCCTATAGCATGTGATGTGATATCTCAATGCTTATACCAAACCTGAGACCCTTCCTATGGCATGAGATGTCATATACAACTCCTTCCCATTCCAACCCTGAGACCCTTCCTATAGCATGAGATGTGATATCTCAATGCTTATACCAAACCTGAGACCCTTCCTATAGCATGAGATGTGATATCCAACTTCTTCCCATTCCAATCCTGAGACCCTTCCTATAGCATGAGATGTGATATCTCAATGCTTATACCAAACCTGAGACCCTTCCTATAGCTTGAGATGTGATATCCAACTCCTTCCCATTCAATCCTGAGACCCTTCCTATAGCATGAGATGTGATATCTCAAGGCCCCTAATACCAAACCTGAGATCCTTCCTCTAACATGAAATGTGATATCCAACTCCTTCCCCTTCCAAACCTGAGAGCCTTCCTATAGCATGAGATATGATATCCAAGTCCTTCCCATTCCAATCCTGAGACCCTTCCTATAACATGAAATGTGATATCCAACTCCTTCCCATTCTAACCTGAGACCCTTCCTATAGCATGAGATGGGATATCCAACTTCTTCCAAATCCAATACTGATACCCTTCCGATAGCATGAGATGTGATATCCCAATGCTTCTACCAAACCTGAGACCCATACTATGGCATGAGATGTGATATCAAACTCCTTCCCATTCCAATCCTGAGACGCTTCCTATAACTTGAGATGTGATATCCAACTCCTTCCCATTCCAATTCTGAGACCCTTCTTATACCATGAGACTTGATATCTCAATGCTTCTAATACCAATCCTGAGACCCATCCTATAACATGAGATGTGATATCCAAATCCTTCCCCTTCCAAACCTTAGACCCTTCCTTTATCATGAGATGTGATATCCAACTCCTTCCCATTCCAATCCTGAGACCCTTCCGATATCATGAGATTTGTTATCTCAATGCTTCTAATATCAAACTTGAGACCCTCCCTATAGCATGAGATGTGACATCCAAGTCCTTCCCATTCCAATCCTGAGACCCTTCCTATAGCATGAGATGTGATATCTCAATGCTTCTAATACCAAACCTGAGACCCTTCCTATAACATGAGATGGGATATCCAACTCCTTCCCATTCCAATCCTGAGACCCTTCCGATAGCAGAGATGTGATATCTCAATGCTTATACCAAACCTGAGACCCTTCCTAAGGCCTGAGATGTCATATACAACTCCTTCCCATTCCAATCCTGAGACCCTTCCTATAGCATGAGATGTGATATCTCAATGCTTATACCAAATCTGAGACCCTTCCTATAGCATGAGATGTGATATCCAACACCTTCCCATTCCAATCCTGAGACCCTTCCTATAGCATGAGAAGTGATATCTCCATGCTTATACCAAACCTGAGACCCTTCCTATAGCATGAGATGTGATATCCAAATCCTTCCCATTCCAATCCTGAGACCCTTCCTATAACATGAGATGTGATTTCTCAATGCTTATACCAAACCTGAGAGCCTACCTATAGCATGAGATGTGATATCCAAGTCCATCCCATTCCAATCCTTAGACCCTTCCTACAGCATGCGATGTGATATCTCAATGATTCTAATACCAAACCAGAGACCCGTCCTTTAACATGAGATGGGATATCCAACTCCTTCCCATTCCAATCCTGAGCCACTCCTGATAACAGAGATGTGATATCTCAATGCTTATACCAAACCTGAGACCCTTCCTATAACATGAGATGTGATATCCAACTCCTTCCCGTTCCAAACCTGAGACACTTCCTATAGCATATGTGATATCCAACTCCTTCCCATTCCAAACATGAGACCCTTCCTATAGCAAGAATGTAATATCCACCTCCTACCCATTCCAATCCTGAGACCATTCCTATAGCATGAGATGTGATATATCAATGCTTCTAATACCAAACCTGAGATCCTTCCTATGACATGAGATGTGATATCCATATCCTTCCCATTCCAATCCTGAGACCCTTCCTATAGCAAGAGATGTGATATCCAAAATCTTCCCATTCCAATCCTGAGACCCTTCCTATAACATGAGATGTGATATTCAACTCCTTCCCATTCCAACTTGAGACACTTCCTATAGCATGAGAAGGGATATCCAACTCCTTCCCAATCCAATCCTGAGAACCTTCCGATAGTAGAGATGTGATATCTCAATGCTTATACCAAACCTGAGACCCTTCCTATGGCATGAGATGTGATATCCAACTCCTTGCCATTCAAATCCTGAGACCCTTCCTATAGCATGAGATGTGATTTCTCAATGCTTCTACCAAACCTGAGACCCTTCCTTTAGCATGAGATGTGATATCCAAATCCTTCACATTCCAATCCTGAGACCCTTCCTATAGCATGAGATGTGATATCTCAATGCTTCTAATACCAAACCTGAGATCCTTCCTATAACATGAGATGTGATATCCAATTCCTTCCCATTCCAAACCTGAGACCCTTCCTATTGGATGAGATGTGATATCCAACTCCTTCCCATTCCAACCCTGAGACCCTTCCTATACCATGAGATGTGATATCTCAATGCTTCTAATACCAAACCTGGGAACCGTCCTATAACATGAGATGTGATATCTCAATGTTTCTAATAAAAAAACTGAGACCCTTCCTATAACATGAGATGTGATATCCAATTCCTTCCCATTCCAAACCTGAGACCCTTCCTATTGGATGAGATGTGATATCCAAATCCTTCCCCTTCCAAACCTGAGACCCTTCCTTTAGCATGAGATGTGATATCCAAATACTTCCCATTCCAATCCTAAAACCCTTCCTATAGCATGAGATTTGATATCTCAATGTTTCTAATAAAAAACCTGAGACCCTTCCTATAGCAAGAGATGTGATATCCAAATCCTTCCCATTCCAATCCTGAGACCCTTCCTGTATATAACATGAGATGTGATATCCAACTCCTTCCCATTCCAACCTGAGACCCTTCCTATAGCATGAGATGTGATATCCAACTCCTTACCATTCAAATCCTGAGACCCTCCCTATAACAAGAGATGTCATATCCAACTCCTTCCCATTCCAAACCTGAGACCCTTCCTATAACATGAGATGTGATATCCAACTCCTTCCCATTCCAAACCTGAGACCCTTCCGATAGCATGAGCTGTGATATCTCAATGCTTCAAAAACCAAACATGAGAACCATCCTATAACATGAGATGTGAAATCCAAATCCTTCCCTTCCCAAACCTGAGACTCTTCCTATAGCATGAGATGTGATATCTCAATGCTTCTACCAAACCTGAAACCCTTCCTATAGCATGAGATGTGATAACTCAATGCTTATACCAAACCTGAGACCCTTCCTATGGCATGAGATGTCATATACAACTCCTTCCCATTCCAACCCTGAGACCCTTCCTATAGCATGAGATGTGATATCTCAATGCTTATACCAAACCTGAGACCCTTCCTATAGCATGAGATGTGATATCCAACTTCTTCCCATTCCAATCCTGAGACCCTTCCTATAGCATGAGATGTGATATCACAATGCTTCTAATACCAAACCTGAGACCCGTCCTATAACATGAGATGTGATATCCAAATCCTTCCCCTTCCAAACCTGAGACCCTTCCTTTAGCATGAGGTGTGATATCCAGCTCCTCCTATTCCAATCCTGAGACCCTTCCGATAGCAGAGATGTGATATTTCAATGCTTATACCAAACCTGAGACCCTTCCCATAGCATGAGATGTGATATCCAACTCCTTCCCATTCCAATCCTGAGACCCTGCCTATAGCATGAGATGTGATATCCAAGTCCTTCCCATTCCAATCCTGAGACCCTTCCTATAGCATGTGATGTGATAACTCAATGCTTATACCAAACCTGAGACCCTTCCTATGGCATGAGATGTCATATACAACTCCTTCCCATTCCAACCCTGAGACCCTTCCTATAGCATGAGATGTGATATCTCAATGCTTATACCAAACCTGAGACCCTTCCTATAGCATGAGATGTGATATCCAACTTCTTCCCATTCCAATCCTGAGACCCTTCCTATAGCATGAGATGTGATATCTCAATGCTTATACCAAACCTGAGACCCTTCCTATAGCTTGAGATGTGATATCCAACTCCTTCCCATTCCAATCCTGAGACCCTTCCTATAGCATGAGATGTGATATCTCAAGGCCCCTAATACCAAACCTGAGATCCTTCCTCTAACATGAAATGTGATATCCAACTCCTTCCCCTTCCAAACCTGAGAGCCTTCCTATAGCATGAGATATGATATCCAAGTCCTTCCCATTCCAATCCTGAGACCCTTCCTATAACATGAAATGTGATATCCAACTCCTTCCCATTCTAACCTGAGACCCTTCCTATAGCATGAGATGGGATATCCAACTCCTTCCAAATCCAATACTGATACCCTTCCGATAGCATGAGATGTGATATCCCAATGCTTCTACCAAACCTGAGACCCATACTATGGCATGAGATGTGATATCAAACTCCTTCCCATTCCAATCCTGAGACGCTTCCTATAGCTTGAGATGTGATATCCAACTCCTTCCCATTCCAATTCTGAGACCCTTCTTATACCATGAGACTTGATATCTCAATGCTTCTAATACCAAACCTGAGACCCGTCCTATAACATGAGATGTGATATCCAAATCCTTCCCCTTCCAAACCTTAGACCCTTCCTTTATCATGAGATGTGATATCCAACTCCTTCCCATTCCAATCCTGAGACCCTTCCGATATCATGAGATTTGTTATCTCAATGCTTCTAATATCAAACTTGAGACCCTCCCTATAGCATGAGATTTGACATCCAAGTCCTTCCCATTCCAATCCTGAGACCCTTCCTATAGCATGAGATGTGATATCTCAATGCTTCTAATACCAAACCTGAGACCCTTCCTATAACATGAGATGGGATATCCAACTCCTTCCCATTCCAATCCTGAGACCCTTCCGATAGCAGAGATGTGATATCTCAATGCTTATACCAAACCTGAGACCCTTCCTAAGGCCTGAGATGTCATATACAACTCCTTCCCATTCCAATCCTGAGACCCTTCCTATAGCATGAGATGTGATATCTCAATGCTTATACCAAATCTGAGACCCTTCCTATAGCATGAGATGTGATATCCAACACCTTCCCATTCCAATCCTGAGACCCTTCCTATAGCATGAGAAGTGATATCTCCATGCTTATACTAAACCTGAGACCCTTCCTATAGCATGAGATGTGATATCCATATCCTTCCCATTCCAATCCTGAGACCCTTCCTATAGCAAGAGATGTGATATCCAAATCCTTCCCATTCCAATCCTGAGACCCTTCCTATAACATGAGATGTGATATTCAACTCCTTCCCATTCCAACTTGAGACACTTCCTATAGCATGAGAAGGGATATCCAACTCCTTCCCAATCCAATCCTGAGAACCTTCCGATAGCAGAGATGTGATATCTCAATGCTTATACCAAACCTGAGACCCTTCCTATGGCATGAGATGTGATATCCAACTCCTTGCCATTCAAATCCTGAGACCCTTCCTATAGCATGAGATGTGATTTCTCAATGCTTCTACCAAACCTGAGACCCTTCCTTTAGCATGAGATGTGATATCCAAATCCTTCACATTCCAATCCTGAGACCCTTCCTATAGCATGAGATGTGATATCTCAATGCTTGTAATACCAAACCTGAGATCCTTCCTATAACATGAGATGTGATATCCAATTCCTTCCCATTCCAAACCTGAGACCCTTCCTATTGGATGAGATGTGATATCCAACTCCTTCCCATTCCAACCCTGAGACCCTTCCTATACCATGAGATGTGATATCTCAATGCTTCTAATACCAAACCTTGGAACCGTCCTATAACATGAGATGTGATATCTCAATGTTTCTAATAAAAAACCTGAGACCCTTCCTATAACATGAGATGTGATATCCAATTCCTTCCCATTCCAAACCTGAGACCCTTCCTATTGGATGAGATGTGATATCCAAATCCTTCCCCTTCCAAACCTGAGACCCTTCCTTTAGCATGAGATGTGATATCCAAATACTTCCCATTCCAATCCTAAAACCCTTCCTATAGCATGAGATTTGATATCTCAATGTTTCTAATAAAAAACCTGAGACCCTTCCTATAGCAAGAGATGTGATATTCAAATCCTTCCCATTCCAATCCTGAGACCCTTCCTGTATATAACATGAGATGTGATATCCAACTCCTTCCCATTCCAACCTGAGACCCTTCCTATAGCATGAGATGTGATATCCAACTCCTTACCATTCAAATCCTGAGACCCTCCCTATAACAAGAGATGTCATATCCAACTCCTTCCCATTCCAAACCTGAGACCCTTCCTATAACATGAGATGTGATATCCAACTCCTTCCCATTCCAACCTGAGACCCTTCCTATAGCATGAGATGTGATATCCAACTCCTTACCATTCAAATCCTGAGACCCTCCCTATAACAAGAGATGTCATATCCAACTCCTTCCCATTCCAAACCTGAGACCCTTCCTATAACATGAGATGTGATATCCAACTCCTTCCCATTCCAAACCTGAAACCCTTCCTATAGCATGAGATGTGATAACTCAATGCTTATACCAAACCTGAGACCCTTCCTATGGCATGAGATGTCATATACAACTCCTTCCCATTCCAACCCTGAGACCCTTCCTATAGCATGAGATGTGATATCTCAATCCTTATACCAAACCTGAGACCCTTCCTATAGCATGAGATGTGATATCCAACTCCTTCCCATTCCAATCCTGAGACCCTTCTGATAGCATGAGATGTGATATCTCAATGCCTCTAATACCAAACCTGAGATCCTACCTCTAACATGAAATGTGATATCCATCTCCTTCCCTTTCCAAACCGAGACCCTGCCTATAGCATGAGATGTGATATCCAAGTCCTTCCCATTCCAATCCTGAGACCCTTCTTATAGCATGTGATGTGATATCTCAATGCTTATACCAAACCTGAGACCCTTCCTATGGCATGAGATGTCATATACAACTCCTTCCCATTCGAACCCTGAGACCCTTCCTATAGCATGAGATGTGATATCTCAATGCTTATACCAAACCTGAGACCCTTCCTAAAGCATGAGATGTGATATCCAACTTCTTCCCATTCCAATCCTGAGACCCTTCCTATAGCATGAGATGTGATATCTCAATGCTTATACCAAACCTGAGACCCTTCCTATAGCATAAGATGTGATATCTCAATGCTTATACCAAACCTGAGACCCTTCCTATAGCATGAGATGTGATATCCAACTCCTTCCCATTCCAATCCTGAGACCCTTCCTATAGCATGAGATGTGATATCTCAATGCTTATACCAAACCTGAGACCCTTCCTATAGCATGAGATGTGATATCCAACTCCTTCCCATTCCAATCCTGAGACCCTTCCTATAGCATGAGATGTGATGTCTCAATGCTTCTAATACCAAACCTGAGATCCTTCCTATAACATGAGATGTGATATCCAACTCCTTCCCATTCCAATCCTGAGACCCTTCCTATAGCATGAGATGTGATATCTCAATGCCTCTTATACCAAACCTGAGATCCTTCCGATAGCATGAGATGTGATATCTCAATGCTTCTAATACCAAACCTGAGATCCTTCCTATAATATGAGATGTGATTTCCAAATCCTTCCCCTTCCAAACCTGAGACCCTCCCTTTAGCATAAAATGTGATATCCAACTCCTTCCCATTCCAATCCTGAGACCCTTCTGATAGCATGAGATGTGATATCTCAATGCCTCTAATACCAAACCTGAGATCCTACCTCTAACATGAAATGTGATATCCATCTCCATCCCTTTCCAAACCTGAGACCCTGCCTATAGCATGAGATGTGATATCCAAGTCCTTCCCATTCCAATCCTGAGACCCTTCCTATAGCATGTGATGTGATATCTCAATGCTTATACCAAACCTGAGACCCTTCCTATGGCATGAGATGTCATATACAACTCCTTCCCATTCCAACCCTGAGACCCTTCCTATAGCATGAGATGTGATATCTCAATGCTTATACCAAACCTGAGACCCTTCCTATAGCATGAGATGTGATATCCAACTTCTTCCCATTCCAATCCTGAGACCCTTCCTATAGCATGAGATGTGATATCTCAATGCTTATACCAAACCTGAGACCCTTCCTATAGCTTGAGATGTGATATCCAACTCCTTCCCATTCAATCCTGAGACCCTTCCTATAGCATGAGATGTGATATCTCAAGGCCCCTAATACCAAACCTGAGATCCTTCCTCTAACATGAAATGTGATATCCAACTCCTTCCCCTTCAAAACCTGAGAGCCTTCCTATAGCATGAGATATGATATCCAAGTCCTTCCCATTCCAATCCTGAGACCCTTCCTATAACATGAAATGTGATATCCAACTCCTTCCCATTCTAACCTGAGACCCTTCCTATAGCATGAGATGGGATATCCAACTCCTTCCAAATCCAATACTGATACCCTTCCGATAGCATGAGATGTGATATCCCAATGCTTCTACCAAACCTGAGACCCATACTATGGCATGAGATGTGATATCAAACTCCTTCCCATTCCAATCCTGAGACGCTTCCTATAACTTGAGATGTGATATCCAACTCCTTCCCATTCCAATTCTGAGACCCTTCTTATACCATGAGACTTGATATCTCAATGCTTCTAATACCAAACCTGAGACCCGTCCTATAACATGAGATGTGATATCCAAATCCTTCCCCTTCCAAACCTTAGACCCTTCCTTTATCATGAGATGTGATATCCAACTCCTTCCCATTCCAATCCTGAGACCCTTCCGATATCATGAGATTTGTTATCTCAATGCTTCTAATATCAAACTTGAGACCCCAACTATAGCATGAGATGTGACATCCAAGTCCTTCCCATTCCAATCCTGAGACCCTTCCTATAGCATGAGATGTGATATCTCAATGCTTCTAATACCAAACCTGAGACCCTTCCTATAACATGAGATGGGATATCCAACTCCTTCCCATTCCAATCCTGAGACCCTTCCGATAGCAGAGATGTGATATCTCAATGCTTATACCAAACCTGAGACCCTTCCTAAGGCCTGAGATGTCATATACAACTCCTTCCCATTCCAATCCTGAGACCCTTCCTATAGCATGAGATGTGATATCTCAATGCTTATACCAAATCCGAGACCCTTCCTATAGCATGAGATGTGATATCCAACACCTTCCCATTCCAATCCTGAGACCCTTCCTATAGCATGAGAAGTGATATCTCCATGCTTATACCAAACCTGAGACCCTTCCTATAGCATGAGATGTGATATCCAAATCCTTCCCATTCCAATCCTGAGACCCTTCCTATAGCATGTGATGTGATATCTCAATGCTTATACCAAACCTGAGAGCCTACCTATAGCATGAGATGTGATATCCAAGTCCATCCCATTCCAATCCTAAAACCCTTCCTATAGCATGAGATTTGATATCTCAATGTTTCTAATAAAAAACCTGAGACCCTTCCTATAGCAAGAGATGTGATATCCAAATCCTTCCCATTCCAATCCTGAGACCCTTCCTGTATATAACATGAGATGTGATATCCAACTCCTTCCCATTCCAACCTGAGACCCTTCCTATAGCATGAGATGTGATATCCAACTCCTTACCATTCAAATCCTGAGACCCTCCCTATAACAAGAGATGTCATATCCAACTCCTTCCCATTCCAAACCTGAGACCCTTCCTATAACATGAGATGTGATATCCAACTCCTTCCCATTCCAAACCTGAGACCCTTCCGATAGCATGAGCTGTGATATCTCAATGCTTCAAAAACCAAACATGAGAACCATCCTATAACATGAGATGTGAAATCCAAATCCTTCCCTTCCCAAACCTGAGACTCTTCCTATAGCATGAGATGTGATATCTCAATGCTTCTACCAAACCTGAAACCCTTCCTATAGCATGAGATGTGATAACTCAATGCTTATACCAAACCTGAGACCCTTCCTATGGCATGAGATGTCATATACAACTCCTTCCCATTCCAACCCTGAGACCCTTCCTATAGCATGAGATGTGATATCTCAATGCTTATACCAAACCTGAGACCCTTCCTATAGCATGAGATGTGATATCCAACTTCTTCCCATTCCAATCCTGAGACCCTTCCTATAGCATGAGATGTGATATCACAATGCTTCTAATACCAAACCTGAGACCCGTCCTATAACATGAGATGTGATATCCAAATCCTTCCCCTTCCAAACCTGAGACCCTTCCTTTAGCATGAGGTGTGATATCCAGCTCCTCCTATTCCAATCCTGAGACCCTTCCGATAGCAGAGATGTGATATTTCAATGCTTATACCAAACCTGAGACCCTTCCCATAGCATGAGATGTGATATCCAACTCCTTCCCATTCCAATCCTGAGACCCTGCCTATAGCATGAGATGTGATATCCAAGTCCTTCCCATTCCAATCCTGAGACCCTTCCTATAGCATGTGATGTGATAACTCAATGCTTATACCAAACCTGAGACCCTTCCTATGGCATGAGATGTCATATACAACTCCTTCCCATTCCAACCCTGAGACCCTTCCTATAGCATGAGATGTGATATCTCAATGCTTATACCAAACCTGAGACCCTTCCTATAGCATGAGATGTGATATCCAACTTCTTCCCATTCCAATCCTGAGACCCTTCCTATAGCATGAGATGTGATATCTCAATGCTTATACCAAACCTGAGACCCTTCCTATAGCTTGAGATGTGATATCCAACTCCTTCCCATTCCAATCCTGAGACCCTTCCTATAGCATGAGATGTGATATCTCAAGGCCCCTAATACCAAACCTGAGATCCTTCCTCTAACATGAAATGTGATATCCAACTCCTTCCCCTTCCAAACCTGAGAGCCTTCCTATAGCATGAGATATGATATCCAAGTCCTTCCCATTCCAATCCTGAGACCCTTCCTATAACATGAGATGGGATATCCAACTCCTTCCCATTCCAATCCTGAGACCCTTCCGATAGCAGAGATGTGATATCTCAATGCTTATACCAAACCTGAGACCCTTCCTAAGGCCTGAGATGTCATATACAACTCCTTCCCATTCCAATCCTGAGACCCTTCCTATAGCATGAGATGTGATATCTCAATGCTTATACCAAATCTGAGACCCTTCCTATAGCATGAGATGTGATATCCAACACCTTCCCATTCCAATCCTGAGACCCTTCCTATAGCATGAGAAGTGATATCTCCATGCTTATACTAAACCTGAGACCCTTCCTATAGCATGAGATGTGATATCCATATCCTTCCCATTCCAATCCTGAGACCCTTCCTATAGCAAGAGATGTGATATCCAAATCCTTCCCATTCCAATCCTGAGACCCTTCCTATAACATGAGATGTGATATTCAACTCCTTCCCATTCCAACTTGAGACACTTCCTATAGCATGAGAAGGGATATCCAACTCCTTCCCAATCCAATCCTGAGAACCTTCCGATAGCAGAGATGTGATATCTCAATGCTTATACCAAACCTGAGACCCTTCCTATGGCATGAGATGTGATATCCAACTCCTTGCCATTCAAATCCTGAGACCCTTCCTATAGCATGAGATGTGATTTCTCAATGCTTCTACCAAACCTGAGACCCTTCCTTTAGCATGAGATGTGATATCCAAATCCTTCACATTCCAATCCTGAGACCCTTCCTATAGCATGAGATGTGATATCTCAATGCTTGTAATACCAAACCTGAGATCCTTCCTATAACATGAGATGTGATATCCAATTCCTTCCCATTCCAAACCTGAGACCCTTCCTATTGGATGAGATGTGATATCCAACTCCTTCCCATTCCAACCCTGAGACCCTTCCTATACCATGAGATGTGATATCTCAATGCTTCTAATACCAAACCTTGGAACCGTCCTATAACATGAGATGTGATATCTCAATGTTTCTAATAAAAAACCTGAGACCCTTCCTATAACATGAGATGTGATATCCAATTCCTTCCCATTCCAAACCTGAGACCCTTCCTATTGGATGAGATGTGATATCCAAATCCTTCCCCTTCCAAACCTGAGACCCTTCCTTTAGCATGAGATGTGATATCCAAATACTTCCCATTCCAATCCTAAAACCCTTCCTATAGCATGAGATTTGATATCTCAATGTTTCTAATAAAAAACCTGAGACCCTTCCTATAGCAAGAGATGTGATATTCAAATCCTTCCCATTCCAATCCTGAGACCCTTCCTGTATATAACATGAGATGTGATATCCAACTCCTTCCCATTCCAACCTGAGACCCTTCCTATAGCATGAGATGTGATATCCAACTCCTTACCATTCAAATCCTGAGACCCTCCCTATAACAAGAGATGTCATATCCAACTCCTTCCCATTCCAAACCTGAGACCCTTCCTATAACATGAGATGTGATATCCAACTCCTTCCCATTCCAACCTGAGACCCTTCCTATAGCATGAGATGTGATATCCAACTCCTTACCATTCAAATCCTGAGACCCTCCCTATAACAAGAGATGTCATATCCAACTCCTTCCCATTCCAAACCTGAGACCCTTCCTATAACATGAGATGTGATATCCAACTCCTTCCCATTCCAAACCTGAAACCCTTCCTATAGCATGAGATGTGATAACTCAATGCTTATACCAAACCTGAGACCCTTCCTATGGCATGAGATGTCATATACAACTCCTTCCCATTCCAACCCTGAGACCCTTCCTATAGCATGAGATGTGATATCTCAATCCTTATACCAAACCTGAGACCCTTCCTATAGCATGAGATGTGATATCCAACTCCTTCCCATTCCAATCCTGAGACCCTTCTGATAGCATGAGATGTGATATCTCAATGCCTCTAATACCAAACCTGAGATCCTACCTCTAACATGAAATGTGATATCCATCTCCTTCCCTTTCCAAACCGAGACCCTGCCTATAGCATGAGATGTGATATCCAAGTCCTTCCCATTCCAATCCTGAGACCCTTCTTATAGCATGTGATGTGATATCTCAATGCTTATACCAAACCTGAGACCCTTCCTATGGCATGAGATGTCATATACAACTCCTTCCCATTCGAACCCTGAGACCCTTCCTATAGCATGAGATGTGATATCTCAATGCTTATACCAAACCTGAGACCCTTCCTAAAGCATGAGATGTGATATCCAACTTCTTCCCATTCCAATCCTGAGACCCTTCCTATAGCATGAGATGTGATATCTCAATGCTTATACCAAACCTGAGACCCTTCCTATAGCATAAGATGTGATATCTCAATGCTTATACCAAACCTGAGACCCTTCCTATAGCATGAGATGTGATATCCAACTCCTTCCCATTCCAATCCTGAGACCCTTCCTATAGCATGAGATGTGATATCTCAATGCTTATACCAAACCTGAGACCCTTCCTATAGCATGAGATGTGATATCCAACTCCTTCCCATTCCAATCCTGAGACCCTTCCTATAGCATGAGATGTGATGTCTCAATGCTTCTAATACCAAACCTGAGATCCTTCCTATAACATGAGATGTGATGTCCAACTCCTTCCCATTCCAATCCTGAGACCCTTCCTATAGCATGAGATGTGATATCTCAATACCTCTTATACCAAACCTGAGATCCTTCCGATAGCATGAGATGTGATATCTCAATGCTTCTAATACCAAACCTGAGATCCTTCCTATAATATGAGATGTGATTTCCAAATCCTTCCCCTTCCAAACCTGAGACCCTCCCTTTAGCATAAAATGTGATATCCAACTCCTTCCCATTCCAATCCTGAGACCCTTCTGATAGCATGAGATGTGATATCTCAATGCCTCTAATACCAAACCTGAGATCCTACCTCTAACATGAAATGTGATATCCATCTCCATCCCTTTCCAAACCTGAGACCCTGCCTATAGCATGAGATGTGATATCCAAGTCCTTCCCATTCCAATCCTGAGACCCTTCCTATAGCATGTGATGTGATATCTCAATGCTTATACCAAACCTGAGACCCTTCCTATGGCATGAGATGTCATATACAACTCCTTCCCATTCCAACCCTGAGACCCTTCCTATAGCATGAGATGTGATATCTCAATGCTTATACCAAACCTGAGACCCTTCCTATAGCATGAGATGTGATATCCAACTTCTTCCCATTCCAATCCTGAGACCCTTCCTATAGCATGAGATGTGATATCTCAATGCTTATACCAAACCTGAGACCCTTCCTATAGCTTGAGATGTGATATCCAACTCCTTCCCATTCAATCCTGAGACCCTTCCTATAGCATGAGATGTGATATCTCAAGGCCCCTAATACCAAACCTGAGATCCTTCCTCTAACATGAAATGTGATATCCAACTCCTTCCCCTTCAAAACCTGAGAGCCTTCCTATAGCATGAGATATGATATCCAAGTCCTTCCCATTCCAATCCTGAGACCCTTCCTATAACATGAAATGTGATATCCAACTCCTTCCCATTCTAACCTGAGACCCTTCCTATAGCATGAGATGGGATATCCAACTCCTTCCAAATCCAATACTGATACCCTTCCGATAGCATGAGATGTGATATCCCAATGCTTCTACCAAACCTGAGACCCATACTATGGCATGAGATGTGATATCAAACTCCTTCCCATTCCAATCCTGAGACGCTTCCTATAACTTGAGATGTGATATCCAACTCCTTCCCATTCCAATTCTGAGACCCTTCTTATACCATGAGACTTGATATCTCAATGCTTCTAATACCAAACCTGAGACCCGTCCTATAACATGAGATGTGATATCCAAATCCTTCCCCTTCCAAACCTTAGACCCTTCCTTTATCATGAGATGTGATATCCAACTCCTTCCCATTCCAATCCTGAGACCCTTCCGATATCATGAGATTTGTTATCTCAATGCTTCTAATATCAAACTTGAGACCCCACCTATAGCATGAGATGTGACATCCAAGTCCTTCCCATTCCAATCCTGAGACCCTTCCTATAGCATGAGATGTGATATCTCAATGCTTCTAATACCAAACCTGAGACCCTTCCTATAACATGAGATGGGATATCCAACTCCTTCCCATTCCAATCCTGAGACCCTTCCGATAGCAGAGATGTGATATCTCAATGCTTATACCAAACCTGAGACCCTTCCTAAGGCCTGAGATGTCATATACAACTCCTTCCCATTCCAATCCTGAGACCCTTCCTATAGCATGAGATGTGATATCTCAATGCTTATACCAAATCCGAGACCCTTCCTATAGCATGAGATGTGATATCCAACACCTTCCCATTCCAATCCTGAGACCCTTCCTATAGCATGAGAAGTGATATCTCCATGCTTATACCAAACCTGAGACCCTTCCTATAGCATGAGATGTGATATCCAAATCCTTCCCATTCCAATCCTGAGACCCTTCCTATAGCATGTGATGTGATATCTCAATGCTTATACCAAACCTGAGAGCCTACCTATAGCATGAGATGTGATATCCAAGTCCATCCCATTCCAATCCTTAGACCCTTCCTACAGCATGCGATGTGATATCTCAATGATTCTAATACCAAACCAGAGACCCGTCCTTTAACATGAGATGGGATATCCAACTCCTTCCCATTCCAATCCTGAGCCACTCCTGATAGCAGAGATGTGATATCTCAATGCTTATACCAAACCTGAGACCCTTCCTATAACATGAGATGTGATGTCCAACTCCTTCCCGTTCCAAACCTGAGACACTTCCTATAGCATATGTGATATCCAACTCCTTCCCATTCCAAACATGAGACCCTTCCTATAGCAAGAATGTAATATCCACCTCCTACCCATTCCAATCCTGAGACCATTCCTATAGCATGAGATGTGATATATCAATGCTTCTAATACCAAACCTGAGATCCTTCCTATGACATGAGATGTGATATCCATATCCTTCCCATTCCAATCCTGAGACCCTTCCTATAGCAAGAGATGTGATATCCAAATCCTTCCCATTCCAATCCTGAGACCCTTCCTATAACATGAGATGTGATATTCAACTCCTTCCCATTCCAACTTGAGACACTTCCTATAGCATGAGAAGGGATATCCAACTCCTTCCCAATCCAATCCTGAGAACCTTCCGATAGCAGAGATGTGATATCTCAATGCTTATACCAAACCTGAGACCCTTCCTATGGCATGAGATGTGATATCCAACTCCTTGCCATTCAAATCCTGAGACCCTTCCTATAGCATGAGATGTGATTTCTCAATGCTTCTACCAAACCTGAGACCCTTCCTTTAGCATGAGATGTGATATCCAAATCCTTCACATTCCAATCCTGAGACCCTTCCTATAGCATGAGATGTGATATCTCAATGCTTCTAATACCAAACCTGAGATCCTTGCTATAACATGAGATGTGATATCCAATTCCTTCCCATTCCAAACCTGAGACCCTTCCTATTGGATGAGATGTGATATCCAACTCCTTCCCATTCCAACCCTGAGACCCTTCCTATACCATGATATGTGATATCTCAATGCTTCTAATACCAAACCTGGGAACCGTCCTATAACATGAGATGTGATATCTCAATGTTTCTAATAAAAAACCTGAGACCCTTCCTATAACATGAGATGTGATATCCAATTCCTTCCCATTCCAAACCTGAGACCCTTCCTATTGGATGAGATGTGATATCCAAATCCTTCCCCTTCCAAACCTGAGACCCTTCCTTTAGCATGAGATGTGATATCCAAATACTTCCCATTCCAATCCTAAAACCCTTCCTATAGCATGAGATTTGATATCTCAATGTTTCTAATAAAAAACCTGAGACCCTTCCTATAGCAAGAGATGTGATATCCAAATCCTTCCCATTCCAATCCTGAGACCCTTCCTGTATATAACATGAGATGTGATATCCAACTCCTTCCCATTCCAACCTGAGACCCTTCCTATAGCATGAGATGTGATATCCAACTCCTTACCATTCAAATCCTGAGACCCTCCCTATAACAAGAGATGTCATATCCAACTCCTTCCCATTCCAAACCTGAGACCCTTCCTATAACATGAGATGTGATATCCAACTCCTTCCCATTCCAAACCTGAGACCCTTCCGATAGCATGAGCTGTGATATCTCAATGCTTCAAAAACCAAACATGAGAACCATCCTATAACATGAGATGTGAAATCCAAATCCTTCCCTTCCCAAACCTGAGACTCTTCCTATAGCATGAGATGTGATATCTCAATGCTTCTACCAAACCTGAAACCCTTCCTATAGCATGAGATGTGATAACTCAATGCTTATACCAAACCTGAGACCCTTCCTATGGCATGGGATGTCATATACAACTCCTTCCCATTCCAACCCTGAGACCCTTCCTATAGCATGAGATGTGATATCTCAATGCTTATACCAAACCTGAGACCCTTCCTATAGCATGAGATGTGATATCCAACTCCTTCCCATTCCAATCCTGAGACCCTTCTGATAGCATGAGATGTGATATCTCAATGCCTCTAATACCAAACCTGAGATCCTACCTCTAACATGAAATGTGATATCCATCTCCTTCCCTTTCCAAACCGAGACCCTGCCTATAGCATGAGATGTGATATCCAAGTCCTTCCCATTCCAATCCTGAGACCCTTCTTATAGCATGTGATGTGATATCTCAATGCTTATACCAAACCTGAGACCCTTCCTATGGCATGAGATGTCATATACAACTCCTTCCCATTCCAACCCTGAGACCCTTCCTATAGCATGAGATGTGATATCTCAATGCTTATACCAAACCTGAGACCCTTCCTATAGCATGAGATGTGATATCCAACTTCTTCCCATTCCAATCCTGAGACCCTTCCTATAGCATGAGATGTGATATCTCAATGCTTATACCAAACCTGAGACCCTTCCTATAGCATAAGATGTGATATCTCAATGCTTATACCAAACCTGAGACCCTTCCTATAGCATGAGATGTGATATCCAACTCCTTCCCATTCCAATCCTGAGACCCTTCCTATAGCATGAGATGTGATATCTCAATGCTTATACCAAACCTGAGACCCTTCCTATAGCATGAGATGTGATATCCAACTCCTTCCCATTCCAATCCTGAGACCCTTCCTATAGCATGAGATGTGATGTCTCAATGCTTCTAATACCAAACCTGAGATCCTTCCTATAACATGAGATGTGATATCCAACTCCTTCCCATTCCAATCCTGAGACCCTTCCTATAGCATGAGATGTGATATCTCAATGCCTCTTATACCAAACCTGAGATCCTTCCGATAGCATGAGATGTGATATCTCAATGCTTCTAATACCAAACCTGAGATCCTTCCTATAATATGAGATGTGATTTCCAAATCCTTCCCCTTCCAAACCTGAGACCCTCCCTTTAGCATGAAATGTGATATCCAACTCCTTCCCATTCCAATCCTGAGACCCTTCTGATAGCATGAGATGTGATATCGCAATGCCTCTAATACCAAACCTGAGATCCTACCTCTAACATGAAATGTGATATCCATCTCCATCCCTTTCCAAACCTGAGACCCTGCCTATAGCATGAGATGTGATATCCAAGTCCTTCCCATTCCAATCCTGAGACCCTTCCTATAGCATGTGATGTGATATCTCAATGCTTATACCAAACCTGAGACCCTTCCTATGGCATGAGATGTCATATACAACTCCTTCCCATTCCAACCCTGAGACCCTTCCTATAGCATGAGATGTGATGTCTCAATGCTTCTAATACCAAACCTGAGATCCTTCCTATAACATGAGATGTGATATCCAACTCCTTCCCATTCCAATCCTGAGACCCTTCCTATAGCATGAGATGTGATATCTCAATGCCTCTTATACCAAACCTGAGATCCTTCCGATAGCATGAGATGTGATATCTCAATGCTTCTAATACCAAACCTGAGATCCTTCCTATAATATGAGATGTGATTTCCAAATCCTTCCCCTTCCAAACCTGAGACCCTCCCTTTAGCATGAAATGTGATATCCAACTCCTTCCCATTCCAATCCTGAGACCCTTCTGATAGCATGAGATGTGATATCGCAATGCCTCTAATACCAAACCTGAGATCCTACCTCTAACATGAAATGTGATATCCATCTCCATCCCTTTCCAAACCTGAGACCCTGCCTATAGCATGAGATGTGATATCCAAGTCATTCCCATTCCAATCCTGAGACCCTTCCTATAGCATGTGATGTGATATCTCAATGCTTATACCAAACCTGAGACCCTTCCTATGGCATGAGATGTCATATACAACTCCTTCCCATTCCAACCCTGAGACCCTTCCTATAGCATGAGATGTGATATCTCAATGCTTATACCAAACCTGAGAGCCTACCTATAGCATGAGATGTGATATCCAAGTCCATCCCATTCCAATCCTTAGACCCTTCCTACAGCATGCGATGTGATATCTCAATGATTCTAATACCAAACCAGAGACCCGTCCTTTAACATGAGATGGGATATCCAACTCCTTCCCATTCCAATCCTGAGCCACTCCTGATAGCAGAGATGTGATATCTCAATGCTTATACCAAACCTGAGACCCTTCCTATAACATGAGATGTGATATCCAACTCCTTCCCATTCCAAACATGAGACCCTTCCTATAGCAAGAATGTAATATCCAACTCCTACCCATTCCAATCCTGAGACCATTCCTATAGCATGAGATGTGATATATCAATGCTTCTAATACCAATCCTGAGATCCTTCCTATGACATGAGATGTGATATTCAAATCCTTCCCATTCCAATCCTGAGACCCTTCCTATAGCAAGAGATGTGATATCCAAATCCTTCCCATTCCAATCCTGAGACCCTTCCTATAACATGAGATGTGATATTCAACTCCTTCCCATTCCAACCTGAGACACTTCCTATAGCATGAGAAGGGATATCCAACTCCTTCCCAATCCAATCCTGAGAACCTTCCGATAGCAGAGATGTGATATCTCAATGCTTATACCAAACCTGAGACCCTTCCTATGGCATGAGATGTGATATCCAACTCCTTGCCATTCAAATCCTGAGACCCTTCCTATAGCATGAGATGTGATTTCTCAATGCTTCTACCAAACCTGAGACCCTTCCTTTAGCATGAGATGTGATATCCAAATCCTTCACATTCCAATCCTGAGACCCTTCCTATAGCATGAGATGTGATATCTCAATGCTTCTAATACCAAACCTGAGATCCTTCCTATAACATGAGATGTGATATCCAATTCCTTCCCATTCCAAACCTGAGACCCTTCCTATTGGATGAGATGTGATATCCAACTCCTTCCCATTCCAACCCTGAGACCCTTCCTATACCATGAGATGTGATATCTCAATGCTTCTAATACCAAACCTGGGAACCGTCCTATAACATGAGATGTGATATCTCAATGTTTCTAATAAAAAACCTGAGACCCTTCCTATAACATGAGATGTGATATCCAATTCCTTCCCATTCCAAACCTGAGACCCTTCCTATTGGATGAGATGTGATATCCAAATCCTTCCCCTTCCAAACCTGAGACCCTTCCTTTAGCATGAGATGTGATATCCAAATACTTCCCATTCCAATCCTAAAACCCTTCCTATAGCATGAGATTTGATATCTCAATGTTTCTAATAAAAAACCTGAGACCCTTCCTATAGCAAGAGATGTGATATCCAAATCCTTCCCATTCCAATCCTGAGACCCTTCCTGTATATAACATGAGATGTGATATCCAACTCCTTCCCATTCCAACCTGAGACCCTTCCTATAGCATGAGATGTGATATCCAACTCCTTACCATTCAAATCCTGAGACCCTCCCTATAACAAGAGATGTCATATCCAACTCCTTCCCATTCCAAACCTGAGACCCTTCCTATAACATGAGATGTGATATCCAACTCCTTCCCATTCCAAACCTGAGACCCTTCCGATAGCATGAGCTGTGATATCTCAATGCTTCAAAAACCAAACATGAGAACCATCCTATAACATGAGATGTGAAATCCAAATCCTTCCCTTCCCAAACCTGAGACTCTTCCTATAGCATGAGATGTGATATCTCAATGCTTCTACCAAACCTGAAACCCTTCCTATAGCATGAGATGTGATAACTCAATGCTTATACCAAACCTGAGACCCTTCCTATGGCATGAGATGTCATATACAACTCCTTCCCATTCCAACCCTGAGACCCTTCCTATAGCATGAGATGTGATATCTCAATGCTTATACCAAACCTGAGACCCTTCCTATAGCATGAGATGTGATATCCAACTCCTTCCCATTCCAATCCTGAGACCCTTCTGATAGCATGAGATGTGATATCTCAATGCCTCTAATACCAAACCTGAGATCCTACCTCTAACATGAAATGTGATATCCATCTCCTTCCCTTTCCAAACCGAGACCCTGCCTATAGCATGAGATGTGATATCCAAGTCCTTCCCATTCCAATCCTGAGACCCTTCTTATAGCATGTGATGTGATATCTCAATGCTTATACCAAACCTGAGACCCTTCCTATGGCATGAGATGTCATATACAACTCCTTCCCATTCCAACCCTGAGACCCTTCCTATAGCATGAGATGTGATATCTCAATGCTTATACCAAACCTGAGACCCTTCCTATAGCATGAGATGTGATATCCAACTTCTTCCCATTCCAATCCTGAGACCCTTCCTATAGCATGAGATGTGATATCTCAATGCTTATACCAAACCTGAGACCCTTCCTATAGCATAAGATGTGATATCTCAATGCTTATACCAAACCTGAGACCCTTCCTATAGCATGAGATGTGATATCCAACTCCTTCCCATTCCAATCCTGAGACCCTTCCTATAGCATGAGATGTGATATCTCAATGCTTATACCAAACCTGAGACCCTTCCTATAGCATGAGATGTGATATCCAACTCCTTCCCATTCCAATCCTGAGACCCTTCCTATAGCATGAGATGTGATGTCTCAATGCTTCTAATACCAAACCTGAGATCCTTCCTATAACATGAGATGTGATATCCAACTCCTTCCCATTCCAATCCTGAGACCCTTCCTATAGCATGAGATGTGATATCTCAATGCCTCTTATACCAAACCTGAGATCCTTCCGATAGCATGAGATGTGATATCTCAATGCTTCTAATACCAAACCTGAGATCCTTCCTATAATATGAGATGTGATTTCCAAATCCTTCCCCTTCCAAACCTGAGACCCTCCCTTTAGCATGAAATGTGATATCCAACTCCTTCCCATTCCAATCCTGAGACCCTTCTGATAGCATGAGATGTGATATCGCAATGCCTCTAATACCAAACCTGAGATCCTACCTCTAACATGAAATGTGATATCCATCTCCATCCCTTTCCAAACCTGAGACCCTGCCTATAGCATGAGATGTGATATCCAAGTCCTTCCCATTCCAATCCTGAGACCCTTCCTATAGCATGTGATGTGATATCTCAATGCTTATACCAAACCTGAGACCCTTCCTATGGCATGAGATGTCATATACAACTCCTTCCCATTCCAACCCTGAGACCCTTCCTATAGCATGAGATGTGATATCTCAATGCTTATACCAAACCTGAGACCCTTCCTATAGCATGAGATGTGATATCCAACTTCTTCCCATTCCAATCCTGAGACCCTTCCTATAGCATGAGATGTGATATCTCAATGCTTATACCAAACCTGAGACTCTTCCTATAGCTTGAGATGTGATATCCAACTCCTTCCCATTCAATCCTGAGACCCTTCCTATAGCATGAGATGTGATATCTCAAGGCCCCTAATACCAAACCTGAGATCCTTCCTCTAACATGAAATGTGATATCCAACTCCTTCCCCTTCCAAACCTGAGAGCCTTCCTATAGCATGAGATATGATATCCAAGTCCTTCCCATTCCAATCCTGAGACCCTTCCTATAACATGAAATGTGATATCCAACTCCTTCCCATTCTAACCTGAGACCCTTCCTATAGCATGAGATGGGATATCCAACTCCTTCCAAATCCAATACTGATACCCTTCCGATAGCATGAGATGTGATATCCCAATGCTTCTACCAAACCTGAGACCCATACTATGGCATGAGATGTGATATCAAACTCCTTCCCATTCCAATCCTGAGACGCTTCCTATAACTTGAGATGTGATATCCAACTCCTTCCCATTCCAATTCTGAGACCCTTCTTATACCATGAGACTTGATATCTCAATGCTTCTAATACCAAACCTGAGACCCGTCCTATAACATGAGATGTGATATCCAAATCCTTCCCCTTCCAAACCTTAGACCCTTCCTTTCGCATGAGATGTGATATCCAACTCCTTCCCATTCCAATCCTGAGACCCTTCCGATATCATGAGATTTGTTATCTCAATGCTTCTAATATCAAACTTGAGACCCTCCCTATAACATGAGATGGGATATCCAACTCCTTCCCATTCCAATCCTGAGACCCTTCCGATAGCAGAGATGTGATATCTCAATGCTTATACCAAACCTGAGACCCTTCCTAAGGCCTGAGATGTCATATACAACTCCTTCCCATTCCAATCCTGAGACCCTTCCTATAGCATGAGATGTGATATCTCAATGCTTATACCAAATCTGAGACCCTTCCTATAGCATGAGATGTGATATCCAACACCTTCCCATTCCAATCCTGAGACCCTTCCTATAGCATGAGAAGTGATATCTCCATGCTTATACCAAACCTGAGACCCTTCCTATAGCATGAGATGTGATATCCAAATCCTTCCCATTCCAATCCTGAGACCCTTCCTATAGCATGAGATGTGATATCTCAATGCTTATACCAAACCTGAGAGCCTACCTATAGCATGAGATGTGATATCCAAGTCCATCCCATTCCAATCCTTAGACCCTTCCTACAGCATGCGATGTGATATCTCAATGATTCTAATACCAAACCAGAGACCCGTCCTTTAACATGAGATGGGATATCCAACTCCTTCCCATTCCAATCCTGAGCCACTCCTGATAGCAGAGATGTGATATCTCAATGCTTATACCAAACCTGAGACCCTTCCTATAACATGAGATGTGATATCCAACTCCTTCCCGTTCCAAACCTGAGACACTTCCTATAGCATATGTGATATCCAACTCCTTCCCATTCCAAACATGAGACCCTTCCTATAGCAAGAATGTAATATCCACCTCCTACCCATTCCAATCCTGAGACCATTCCTATAGCATGAGATGTGATATATCAATGCTTCTAATACCAAACCTGAGATCCTTCCTATGACATGAGATGTGATATCCATATCCTTCCCATTCCAATCCTGAGACCCTTCCTATAGCAAGAGATGTGATATCCAAATCCTTCCCATTCCAATCCTGAGACCCTTCCTATAACATGAGATGTGATATTCAACTCCTTCCCATTCCAACTTGAGACACTTCCTATAGCATGAGAAGGGATATCCAACTCCTTCCCAATCCAATCCTGAGAACCTTCCGATAGTAGAGATGTGATATCTCAATGCTTATACCAAACCTGAGACCCTTCCTATGGCATGAGATGTGATATCCAACTCCTTGCCATTCAAATCCTGAGACCCTTCCTATAGCATGAGATGTGATTTCTCAATGCTTCTACCAAACCTGAGACCCTTCCTTTAGCATGAGATGTGATATCCAAATCCTTCACATTCCAATCCTGAGACCCTTCCTATAGCATGAGATGTGATATCTCAATGCTTCTAATACCAAACCTGA
Source organism: Ambystoma mexicanum (assembly GCF_040938575.1). NCBI lineage: Eukaryota > Metazoa > Chordata > Amphibia > Caudata > Ambystomatidae > Ambystoma > Ambystoma mexicanum. The sequence continues at coordinate 1,511,587,498 of NC_090923.1, forward strand.
GATCCTTCCTATAACATGAGATGTGATATCCAATTCCTTCCCATTCCAAACCTGAGACCCTTCCTATTGGATGAGATGTGATATCCAACTCCTTCCCATTCCAACCCTGAGACCCTTCCTATACCATGAGATGTGATATCTCAATGCTTCTAATACCAAACCTGGGAACCGTCCTATAACATGAGATGTGATATCTCAATGTTTCTAATAAAAAACCTGAGACCCTTCCTATAACATGAGATGTGATATCCAATTCCTTCCCATTCCAAACCTGAGACCCTTCCTATTGGATGAGATGTGATATCCAAATCCTTCCCCTTCCAAACCTGAGACCCTTCCTTTAGCATGAGATGTGATATCCAAATACTTCCCATTCCAATCCTAAAACCCTTCCTATAGCATGAGATTTGATATCTCAATGTTTCTAATAAAAAACCTGAGACCCTTCCTATAGCAAGAGATGTGATATCCAAATCCTTCCCATTCCAATCCTGAGACCCTTCCTGTATATAACATGAGATGTGATATCCAACTCCTTCCCATTCCAACCTGAGACCCTTCCTATAGCATGAGATGTGATATCCAACTCCTTACCATTCAAATCCTGAGACCCTCCCTATAACAAGAGATGTCATATCCAACTCCTTCCCATTCCAAACCTGAGACCCTTCCTATAACATGAGATGTGATATCCAACTCCTTCCCATTCCAAACCTGAGACCCTTCCGCTAGCATGAGCTGTGATATCTCAATGCTTCAAAAACCAAACATGAGAACCATCCTATAACATGAGATGTGAAATCCAAATCCTTCCCTTCCCAAACCTGAGACTCTTCCTATAGCATGAGATGTGATATCTCAATGCTTCTACCAAACCTGAAACCCTTCCTATAGCATGAGATGTGATAACTCAATGCTTATACCAAACCTGAGACCCTTCTTATGGCATGAGATGTCATATACAACTCCTTCCCATTCCAACCCTGAGACCCTTCCTATAGCATGAGATGTGATATCTCAATGCTTATACCAAACCTGAGACCCTTCCTATAGCATGAGATGTGATATCCAACTTCTTCCCATTCCAATCCTGAGACCCTTCCTATAGCATGAGATGTGATATCACAATGCTTCTAATACCAAACCTGAGACCCGTCCTATAACATGAGATGTGATATCCAAATCCTTCCCCTTCCAAACCTGAGACCCTTCCTTTAGCATGAGGTGTGATATCCAGCTCCTCCCATTCCAATCCTGAGACCCTTCCGATAGCAGAGATGTGATATTTCAATGCTTATACCAAACCTGAGACCCTTCCCATAGCATGAGATGTGATATCCAACTCCTTCCCATTCCAATCCTGAGACCCTGCCTATAGCATGAGATGTGATATCCAAGTCCTTCCCATTCCAATCCTGAGACCCTTCCTATAGCATGTGATGTGATAACTCAATGCTTATACCAAACCTGAGACCCTTCCTATGGCATGAGATGTCATATACAACTCCTTCCCATTCCAACCCTGAGACCCTTCCTATAGCATGAGATGTGATATCTCAATGCTTATACCAAACCTGAGACCCTTCCTATAGCATGAGATGTGATATCCAACTTCTTCCCATTCCAATCCTGAGACCCTTCCTATAGCATGAGATGTGATATCTCAATGCTTATACCAAACCTGAGACCCTTCCTATAGCTTGAGATGTGATATCCAACTCCTTCCCATTCCAATCCTGAGACCCTTCCTATAGCATGAGATGTGATATCTCAAGGCCCCTAATACCAAACCTGAGATCCTTCCTCTAACATGAAATGTGATATCCAACTCCTTCCCCTTCCAAACCTGAGAGCCTTCCTATAGCATGAGATATGATATCCAAGTCCTTCCCATTCCAATCCTGAGACCCTTCCTATAACATGAAATGTGATATCCAACTCCTTCCCATTGTAACCTGAGACCCTTCCTATAGCATGAGATGGGATATCCAACTCCTTCCAAATCCAATACTGATACCCTTCGGATAACATGAGATGTGATATCCCAATGCTTCTACCAAACCTGAGACCCATACTATGGCATGAGATGTGATATCAAACTCCTTCCCATTCCAATCCTGAGACGCTTCCTATAGCTTGAGATGTGATATCCAACTACTTCCCATTCCAATTCTGAGACCCTTCTTATACCATGAGACTTGATATCTCAATGCTTCTAATACCAAACCTGAGACCCGTCCTATAACATGAGATGTGGTATCCAAATCCTTCCCCTTCCAAACCTTAGACCCTTCCTTTATCATGAGATGTGATATCCAACTCCTTCCCATTCCAATCCTGAGACCCTTCCGATATCATGAGATTTGTTATCTCAATGCTTCTAATATCAAACTTGAGACCCTCCCTATAGCATGAGATGTGACATCCAAGTCCTTCCCATTCCAATCTTGAGACCCTTCCTATAGCATGAGATGTGATATCTCAATGCTTCTAATACCAAACCTGAGACCCTTCCTATAACATGAGATGGGATATCCAACTCCTTCCCATTCCAATCCTGAGACCCTTCCGATAGCAGAGATGTGATATCTCAATGCTTATACCAAACCTGAGACCCTTCCTAAGGCCTGAGATGTCATATACAACTCCTTCCCATTCCAATCCTGAGACCCTTCCTATAGCATGAGATGTGATATCTCAATGCTTATACCAAATCTGAGACCCTTCCTATAGCATGAGATGTGATATCCAACACCTTCCCATTCCAATCCTGAGACCCTTCCTATAGCATGAGAAGTGATATCTCCATGCTTATACCAAACCTGAGACCCTTCCTATAGCATGAGATGTGATATCCAAATCCTTCCCATTCCAATCCTGAGACCCTTCCTACAGCATGCGATGTGATATCTCAATGATTCTAATACCAAACCAGAGACCCGTCCTTTAACATGAGATGGGATATCCAACTCCTTCCCATTCCAATCCTGAGCCACTCCTGATAGCAGAGATGTGATATCTCAATGCTTATACCAAACCTGAGACCCTTCCTATAACATGAGATGTGATATCCAACTCCTTCCCGTTCCAAACCTGAGACACTTCAGATAGCATATGTGATATCCAACTCCTTCCCATTCCAAACATGAGACCCTTCCTATAGCAAGAATGTAATATCCAACTCCTACCCATTCCAATCCTGAGACCATTCCTATAGCATGAGATGTGATATATCAATGCTTCTAATACCAATCCTGAGATCCTTCCTATGACATGAGATGTGATATTCAAATCCTTCCCATTCCAATCCTGAGACCCTTCCTATAGCAAGAGATGTGATATCCAAATCCTTCCCATTCCAATCCTGAGACCCTTCCTATAACATGAGATGTGATATTCAACTCCTTCCCATTCCAACTTGAGACACTTCCTATAGCATGAGAAGGGATATCCAACTCCTTCCCAATCCAATCCTGAGAACCTTCCGATAGTAGAGATGTGATATCTCAATGCTTATACCAAACCTGAGACCCTTCCTATGGCATGAGATGTGATATCCAACTCCTTGCCATTCAAATCCTGAGACCCTTCCTATAGCATGAGATGTGATTTCTCAATGCTTCTACCAAACCTGAGACCCTTCCTTTAGCATGAGATGTGATATCCAAATCCTTCACATTCCAATCCTGAGACCCTTCCTATAGCATGAGATGTGATATCTCAATGCTTCTAATACCAAACCTGAGATCCTTCCTATAACATGAGATGTGATATCCAATTCCTTCCCATTCCAAACCTGAGACCCTTCCTATTGGATGAGATGTGATATCCAACTCCTTCCCATTCCAACCCTGAGACCCTTCCTATACCATGAGATGTGATATCTCAATGCTTCTAATACCAAACCTGGGAACCGTCCTATAACATGAGATGTGATATCTCAATGTTTCTAATAAAAAACCTGAGACCCTTCCTATAACATGAGATGTGATATCCAATTCCTTCCCATTCCAATCCTGAGACCCTTCCTATTGGATGAGATGTGATATCCAAATCCTTCCCCTTCCAAACCTGAGACCCTTCCTTTAGCATGAGATGTGATATCCAAATACTTCCCATTCCAATCCTAAAACCCTTCCTATAGCATGAGATTTGATATCTCAATGTTTCTAATAAAAAACCTGAGACCCTTCCTATAGCAAGAGATGTGATATCCAAATCCTTCCCATTCCAATCCTGAGACCCTTCCTGTATATAACATGAGATGTGATATCCAACTCCTTCCCATTCCAACCTGAGACCCTTCCTATAGCATGAGATGTGATATCCAACTCCTTACCATTCAAATCCTGAGACCCTCCCTATAACAAGAGATGTCATATCCAACTCCTTCCCATTCCAAACCTGAGACCCTTCCTACAACATGAGATGTGATATCCAACTCCTTCCCATTCCAAACCTGAGACCCTTCCGATAGCATGAGCTGTGATATCTCAATGCTTCAAAAACCAAACATGAGAACCATCCTATAACATGAGATGTGAAATCCAAATCCTTCCCTTCCCAAACCTGAGACTCTTCCTATAGCATGAGATGTGATATCTCAATGCTTCTACCAAACCTGAAACCCTTCCTATAGCATGAGATGTGATAACTCAATGCTTATACCAAACCTGAGACCCTTCCTATGGCATGAGATGTGATATCCAACTCCTTGCCATTCAAATCCTGAGACCCTTCCTATAGCATGAGATGTGATTTCTCAATGCTTCTACCAAACCTGAGACCCTTCCTTTAGCATGAGATGTGATATCCAAATCCTTCACATTCCAATCATGAGACCCTTCCTATAGCATGAGATGTGATATCTCAATGCTTCTAATACCAAACCTGAGATCCTTCCTATAACATGAGATGTGATATCCAATTCCTTCCCATTCCAAACCTGAGACCCTTCCTATTGGATGAGATGTGATATCCAACTCCTTCCCATTCCAACCCTGAGACCCTTCCTATACCATGAGATGTGATATCTCAATGCTTCTAATACCAAACCTGGGAACCGTCCTATAACATGAGATGTGATATCCATATCCTTCCCATTCCAATCCTGAGACCCTTCCTATAGCAAGAGATGTGATATCCAAATCCTTCCCATTCCAATCCTGAGACCCTTCCTATAACATGAGATGTGATATTCAACTCCTTCCCATTCCAACTTGAGACACTTCCTATAGCATGAGAAGGGATATCCAACTCCTTCCCAATCCAATCCTGAGAACCTTCCGATAGCAGAGATGTGATATCTCAATGCTTATACCAAACCTGAGACCCTTCCTATGGCATGAGATGTGATATCCAACTCCTTGCCATTCAAATCCTGAGACCCTTCCTATAGCATGAGATGTGATTTCTCAATGCTTCTACCAAACCTGAGACCCTTCCTTTAGCATGAGATGTGATATCCAAATCCTTCACATTCCAATCCTGAGACCCTTCCTATAGCATGAGATGTGATATCTCAATGCTTGTAATACCAAACCTGAGATCCTTCCTATAACATGAGATGTGATATCCAATTCCTTCCCATTCCAAACCTGAGACCCTTCCTATTGGATGAGATGTGATATCCAACTCCTTCCCATTCCAACCCTGAGACCCTTCCTATACCATGAGATGTGATATCTCAATGCTTCTAATACCAAACCTTGGAACCGTCCTATAACATGAGATGTGATATCTCAATGTTTCTAATAAAAAACCTGAGACCCTTCCTATAACATGAGATGTGATATCCAATTCCTTCCCATTCCAAACCTGAGACCCTTCCTATTGGATGAGATGTGATATCCAAATCCTTCCCCTTCCAAACCTGAGACCCTTCCTTTAGCATGAGATGTGATATCCAAATACTTCCCATTCCAATCCTAAAACCCTTCCTATAGCATGAGATTTGATATCTCAATGTTTCTAATAAAAAACCTGAGACCCTTCCTATAGCAAGAGATGTGATATCCAAATCCTTCCCATTCCAATCCTGAGACCCTTCCTGTATATAACATGAGATGTGATATCCAACTCCTTCCCATTCCAACCTGAGACCCTTCCTATAGCATGAGATGTGATATCCAACTCCTTACCATTCAAATCCTGAGACCCTCCCTATAACAAGAGATGTCATATCCAACTCCTTCCCATTCCAAACCTGAGACCCTTCCTATAACATGAGATGTGATATCCAACTCCTTCCCATTCCAAACCTGAGACCCTTCCGATAGCATGAGCTGTGATATCTCAATGCTTCAAAAACCAAACATGAGAACCATCCTATAACATGAGATGTGAAATCCAAATCTTTCCTTCCCAAACCTGAGACTCTTCCTATAGCATGAGATGTGATATCTCAATGCTTCTACCAAACCTGAAACCCTTCCTATAGCATGAGATGTGATAACTCAATGCTTATACCAAACCTGAGACCCTTCCTATGGCATGGGATGTCATATACAACTCCTTCCCATTCCAACCCTGAGACCCTTCCTATAGCATGAGATGTGATATCTCAATGCTTATACCAAACCTGAGACCCTTCCTATAGCATGAGATGTGATATCCAACTCCTTCCCATTCCAATCCTGAGACCCTTCTGATAGCATGAGATGTGATATCTCAATGCCTCTAATACCAAACCTGAGATCCTACCTCTAACATGAAATGTGATATCCATCTCCTTCCCTTTCCAAACCGAGACCCTGCCTATAGCATGAGATGTGATATACAAGTCCTTCCCATTCCAATCCTGAGACCCTTCTTATAGCATGTGATGTGATATCTCAATGCTTATACCAAACCTGAGACCCTTCCTATGGCATGAGATGTCATATACAACTCCTTCCCATTCCAACCCTGAGACCCTTCCTATAGCATGAGATGTGATATCTCAATGCTTATACCAAACCTGAGACCCTTCCTATAGCATGAGATGTGATATCCAACTTCTTCCCATTCCAATCCTGAGACCCTTCCTATAGCATGAGATGTGATATCTCAATGCTTATACCAAACCTGAGATCCTACCTCTAACATGAAATGTGATATCCATCTCCTTCCCTTTCCAAACCGAGACCCTGCCTATAGCATGAGATGTGATATCCAAGTCCTTCCCATTCCAATCCTGAGACCCTTCTTATAGCATGTGATGTGATATCTCAATGCTTATACCAAACCTGAGACCCTTCCTATGGCATGAGATGTGATATCTCAATGCTTCTACCAAACCTGAAACCCTTCCTATAGCATGAGATGTGATAACTCAATGCTTATACCAAACCTGAGACCCTTCCTATGGCATGGGATGTCATATACAACTCCTTCCCATTCCAACCCTGAGACCCTTCCTATAGCATGAGATGTGATATCTCAATGCTTATACCAAACCTGAGACCCTTCCTATAGCATGAGATGTGATATCCAACTCCTTCCCATTCCAATCCTGAGACCCTTCTGATAGCATGAGATGTGATATCTCAATGCCTCTAATACCAAACCTGAGATCCTACCTCTAACATGAAATGTGATATCCATCTCCTTCCCTTTCCAAACCGAGACCCTGCCTATAGCATGAGATGTGATATCCAAGTCCTTCCCATTCCAATCCTGAGACCCTTCTTATAGCATGTGATGTGATATCTCAATGCTTATACCAAACCTGAGACCCTTCCTATGGCATGAGATGTCATATACAACTCCTTCCCATTCCAACCCTGAGACCCTTCCTATAGCATGAGATGTGATATCTCAATGCTTATACCAAACCTGAGACCCTTCCTATAGCATGAGATGTGATATCCAACTTCTTCCCATTCCAATCCTGAGACCCTTCCTATAGCATGAGATGTGATATCTCAATGCTTATACCAAACCTGAGACCCTTCCTATAGCATAAGATGTGATATCTCAATGCTTATACCAAACCTGAGACCCTTCCTATAGCATGAGATGTGATATCCAACTCCTTCCCATTCCATTCCTGAGACCCTTCCTATAGCATGAGATGTGATATCTCAATGCTTATACCAAACCTGAGACCCTTCCTATAGCATGAGATGTGATATCCAACTCCTTCCCATTCCAATCCTGAGACCCTTCCTATAGCATGAGATGTGATGTCTCAATGCTTCTAATACCAAACCTGAGATCCTTCCTATAACATGAGATGTGATATCCAACTCCTTCCCATTCCAATCCTGAGACCCTTCCTATAGCATGAGATGTGATATCTCAATGCCTCTTATACCAAACCTGAGATCCTTCCGATAGCATGAGATGTGATATCTCAATGCTTCTAATACCAAACCTGAGATCCTTCCTATAATATGAGATGTGATTTCCAAATCCTTCCCCTTCCAAACCTGAGACCCTCCCTTTAGCATGAAATGTGATATCCAACTCCTTCCCATTCCAATCCTGAGACCCTTCTGATAGCATGAGATGTGATATCGCAATGCCTCTAATACCAAACCTGAGATCCTACCTCTAACATGAAATGTGATATCCATCTCCATCCCTTTCCAAACCTGAGACCCTGCCTATAGCATGAGATGTGATATCCAAGTCCTTCCCATTCCAATCCTGAGACCCTTCCTATAGCATGTGATGTGATATCTCAATGCTTATACCAAACCTGAGACCCTTCCTATGGCATGAGATGTCATATACAACTCCTTCCCATTCCAACCCTGAGACCCTTCCTATAGCATGAGATGTGATGTCTCAATGCTTCTAATACCAAACCTGAGATCCTTCCTATAACATGAGATGTGATATCCAACTCCTTCCCATTCCAATCCTGAGACCCTTCCTATAGCATGAGATGTGATATCTCAATGCCTCTTATACCAAACCTGAGATCCTTCCGATAGCATGAGATGTGATATCTCAATGCTTCTAATACCAAACCTGAGATCCTTCCTATAATATGAGATGTGATTTCCAAATCCTTCCCCTTCCAAACCTGAGACCCTCCCTTTAGCATGAAATGTGATATCCAACTCCTTCCCATTCCAATCCTGAGACCCTTCTGATAGCATGAGATGTGATATCGCAATGCCTCTAATACCAAACCTGAGATCCTACCTCTAACATGAAATGTGATATCCATCTCCATCCCTTTCCAAACCTGAGACCCTGCCTATAGCATGAGATGTGATATCCAAGTCATTCCCATTCCAATCCTGAGACCCTTCCTATAGCATGTGATGTGATATCTCAATGCTTATACCAAACCTGAGACCCTTCCTATGGCATGAGATGTCATATACAACTCCTTCCCATTCCAACCCTGAGACCCTTCCTATAGCATGAGATGTGATATCTCAATGCTTATACCAAACCTGAGAGCCTACCTATAGCATGAGATGTGATATCCAAGTCCATCCCATTCCAATCCTTAGACCCTTCCTACAGCATGCGATGTGATATCTCAATGATTCTAATACCAAACCAGAGACCCGTCCTTTAACATGAGATGGGATATCCAACTCCTTCCCATTCCAATCCTGAGCCACTCCTGATAGCAGAGATGTGATATCTCAATGCTTATACCAAACCTGAGACCCTTCCTATAACATGGGATGTGATATCCAACTCCTTCCCGTTCCAAACCTGAGACACTTCAGATAGCATATGTGATATCCAACTCCTTCCCATTCCAAACATGAGACCCTTCCTATAGCAAGAATGTAATATCCAACTCCTACCCATTCCAATCCTGAGACCATTCCTATAGCATGAGATGTGATATATCAATGCTTCTAATACCAATCCTGAGATCCTTCCTATGACATGAGATGTGATATTCAAATCCTTCCCATTCCAATCCTGAGACCCTTCCTATAGCAAGAGATGTGATATCCAAATCCTTCCCATTCCAATCCTGAGACCCTTCCTATAACATGAGATGTGATATTCAACTCCTTCCCATTCCAACCTGAGACACTTCCTATAGCATGAGAAGGGATATCCAACTCCTTCCCAATCCAATCCTGAGAACCTTCCGATAGCAGAGATGTGATATCTCAATGCTTATACCAAACCTGAGACCCTTCCTATGGCATGAGATGTGATATCCAACTCCTTGCCATTCAAATCCTGAGACCCTTCCTATAGCATGAGATGTGATTTCTCAATGCTTCTACCAAACCTGAGACCCTTCCTTTAGCATGAGATGTGATATCCAAATCCTTCACATTCCAATCCTGAGACCCTTCCTATAGCATGAGATGTGATATCTCAATGCTTCTAATACCAAACCTGAGATCCTTCCTATAACATGAGATGTGATATCCAATTCCTTCCCATTCCAAACCTGAGACCCTTCCTATTGGATGAGATGTGATATCCAACTCCTTCCCATTCCAACCCTGAGACCCTTCCTATACCATGAGATGTGATATCTCAATGCTTCTAATACCAAACCTGGGAACCGTCCTATAACATGAGATGTGATATCTCAATGTTTCTAATAAAAAACCTGAGACCCTTCCTATAACATGAGATGTGATATCCAATTCCTTCCCATTCCAAACCTGAGACCCTTCCTATTGGATGAGATGTGATATCCAAATCCTTCCCCTTCCAAACCTGAGACCCTTCCTTTAGCATGAGATGTGATATCCAAATACTTCCCATTCCAATCCTAAAACCCTTCCTATAGCATGAGATTTGATATCTCAATGTTTCTAATAAAAAACCTGAGACCCTTCCTATAGCAAGAGATGTGATATCCAAATCCTTCCCATTCCAATCCTGAGACCCTTCCTGTATATAACATGAGATGTGATATCCAACTCCTTCCCATTCCAACCTGAGACCCTTCCTATAGCATGAGATGTGATATCCAACTCCTTACCATTCAAATCCTGAGACCCTCCCTATAACAAGAGATGTCATATCCAACTCCTTCCCATTCCAAACCTGAGACCCTTCCTATAACATGAGATGTGATATCCAACTCCTTCCCATTCCAAACCTGAGACCCTTCCGATAGCATGAGCTGTGATATCTCAATGCTTCAAAAACCAAACATGAGAACCATCCTATAACATGAGATGTGAAATCCAAATCCTTCCCTTCCCAAACCTGAGACTCTTCCTATAGCATGAGATGTGATATCTCAATGCTTCTACCAAACCTGAAACCCTTCCTATAGCATGAGATGTGATAACTCAATGCTTATACCAAACCTGAGACCCTTCCTATGGCATGAGATGTCATATACAACTCCTTCCCATTCCAACCCTGAGACCCTTCCTATAGCATGAGATGTGATATCTCAATGCTTATACCAAACCTGAGACCCTTCCTATAGCATGAGATGTGATATCCAACTCCTTCCCATTCCAATCCTGAGACCCTTCTGATAGCATGAGATGTGATATCTCAATGCCTCTAATACCAAACCTGAGATCCTACCTCTAACATGAAATGTGATATCCATCTCCTTCCCTTTCCAAACCGAGACCCTGCCTATAGCATGAGATGTGATATCCAAGTCCTTCCCATTCCAATCCTGAGACCCTTCTTATAGCATGTGATGTGATATCTCAATGCTTATACCAAACCTGAGACCCTTCCTATGGCATGAGATGTCATATACAACTCCTTCCCATTCCAACCCTGAGACCCTTCCTATAGCATGAGATGTGATATCTCAATGCTTATACCAAACCTGAGACCCTTCCTATAGCATGAGATGTGATATCCAACTTCTTCCCATTCCAATCCTGAGACCCTTCCTATAGCATGAGATGTGATATCTCAATGCTTATACCAAACCTGAGACCCTTCCTATAGCATAAGATGTGATATCTCAATGCTTATACCAAACCTGAGACCCTTCCTATAGCATGAGATGTGATATCCAACTCCTTCCCATTCCAATCCTGAGACCCTTCCTATAGCATGAGATGTGATATCTCAATGCTTATACCAAACCTGAGACCCTTCCTATAGCATGAGATGTGATATCCAACTCCTTCCCATTCCAATCCTGAGACCCTTCCTATAGCATGAGATGTGATGTCTCAATGCTTCTAATACCAAACCTGAGATCCTTCCTATAACATGAGATGTGATATCCAACTCCTTCCCATTCCAATCCTGAGACCCTTCCTATAGCATGAGATGTGATATCTCAATGCCTCTTATACCAAACCTGAGATCCTTCCGATAGCATGAGATGTGATATCTCAATGCTTCTAATACCAAACCTGAGATCCTTCCTATAATATGAGATGTGATTTCCAAATCCTTCCCCTTCCAAACCTGAGACCCTCCCTTTAGCATGAAATGTGATATCCAACTCCTTCCCATTCCAATCCTGAGACCCTTCTGATAGCATGAGATGTGATATCGCAATGCCTCTAATACCAAACCTGAGATCCTACCTCTAACATGAAATGTGATATCCATCTCCATCCCTTTCCAAACCTGAGACCCTGCCTATAGCATGAGATGTGATATCCAAGTCCTTCCCATTCCAATCCTGAGACCCTTCCTATAGCATGTGATGTGATATCTCAATGCTTATACCAAACCTGAGACCCTTCCTATGGCATGAGATGTCATATACAACTCCTTCCCATTCCAACCCTGAGACCCTTCCTATAGCATGAGATGTGATATCTCAATGCTTATACCAAACCTGAGACCCTTCCTATAGCATGAGATGTGATATCCAACTTCTTCCCATTCCAATCCTGAGACCCTTCCTATAGCATGAGATGTGATATCTCAATGCTTATACCAAACCTGAGACTCTTCCTATAGCTTGAGATGTGATATCCAACTCCTTCCCATTCAATCCTGAGACCCTTCCTATAGCATGAGATGTGATATCTCAAGGCCCCTAATACCAAACCTGAGATCCTTCCTCTAACATGAAATGTGATATCCAACTCCTTCCCCTTCCAAACCTGAGAGCCTTCCTATAGCATGAGATATGATATCCAAGTCCTTCCCATTCCAATCCTGAGACCCTTCCTATAACATGAAATGTGATATCCAACTCCTTCCCATTCTAACCTGAGACCCTTCCTATAGCATGAGATGGGATATCCAACTCCTTCCAAATCCAATACTGATACCCTTCCGATAGCATGAGATGTGATATCCCAATGCTTCTACCAAACCTGAGACCCATACTATGGCATGAGATGTGATATCAAACTCCTTCCCATTCCAATCCTGAGACGCTTCCTATAACTTGAGATGTGATATCCAACTCCTTCCCATTCCAATTCTGAGACCCTTCTTATACCATGAGACTTGATATCTCAATGCTTCTAATACCAAACCTGAGACCCGTCCTATAACATGAGATGTGATATCCAAATCCTTCCCCTTCCAAACCTTAGACCCTTCCTTTATCATGAGATGTGATATCCAACTCCTTCCCATTCCAATCCTGAGACCCTTCCGATATCATGAGATTTGTTATCTCAATGCTTCTAATATCAAACTTGAGACCCTCCCTATAACATGAGATGGGATATCCAACTCCTTCCCATTCCAATCCTGAGACCCTTCCGATAGCAGAGATGTGATATCTCAATGCTTATACCAAACCTGAGACCCTTCCTAAGGCCTGACATGTCATATACAACTCCTTCCCATTCCAATCCTGAGACCCTTCCTATAGCATGAGATGTGATATCTCAATGCTTATACCAAATCTGAGACCCTTCCTATAGCATGAGATGTGATATCCAACACCTTCCCATTCCAATCCTGAGACCCTTCCTATAGCATGAGAAGTGATATCTCCATGCTTATACCAAACCTGAGACCCTTCCTATAGCATGAGATGTGATATCCAAATCCTTCCCATTCCAATCCTGAGACCCTTCCTATAGCATGAGATGTGATATCTCAATGCTTATACCAAACCTGAGAGCCTACCTATAGCATGAGATGTGATATCCAAGTCCATCCCATTCCAATCCTTAGACCCTTCCTACAGCATGCGATGTGATATCTCAATGATTCTAATACCAAACCAGAGACCCGTCCTTTAACATGAGATGGGATATCCAACTCCTTTCCATTCCAATCCTGAGCCACTCCTGATAGCAGAGATGTGATATCTCAATGCTTATACCAAACCTGAGACCCTTCCTATAACATGAGATGTGATATCCAACTCCTTCCCGTTCCAAACCTGAGACACTTCCTATAGCATATGTGATATCCAACTCCTTCCCATTCCAAACATGAGACCCTTCCTATAGCAAGAATGTAATATCCACCTCCTACCCATTCCAATCCTGAGACCATTCCTATAGCATGAGATGTGATATATCAATGCTTCTAATACCAAACCTGAGATCCTTCCTATGACATGAGATGTGATATCCATATCCTTCCCATTCCAATCCTGAGACCCTTCCTATAGCAAGAGATGTGATATCCAAATCCTTCCCATTCCAATCCTGAGACCCTTCCTATAACATGAGATGTGATATTCAACTCCTTCCCATTCCAACTTGAGACACTTCCTATAGCATGAGAAGGGATATCCAACTCCTTCCCAATCCAATCCTGAGAACCTTCCGATAGTAGAGATGTGATATCTCAATGCTTATACCAAACCTGAGACCCTTCCTATGGCATGAGATGTGATATCCAACTCCTTGCCATTCAAATCCTGAGACCCTTCCTATAGCATGAGATGTGATTTCTCAATGCTTCTACCAAACCTGAGACCCTTCCTTTAGCATGAGATGTGATATCCAAATCCTTCACATTCCAATCCTGAGACCCTTCCTATAGCATGAGATGTGATATCTCAATGCTTCTAATACCAAACCTGAGATCCTTCCTATAACATGAGATGTGATATCCAATTCCTTCCCATTCCAAACCTGAGACCCTTCCTATTGGATGAGATGTGATATCCAACTCCTTCCCATTCCAACCCTGAGACCCTTCCTATACCATGAGATGTGATATCTCAATGCTTCTAATACCAAACCTGGGAACCGTCCTATAACATGAGATGTGATATCTCAATGTTTCTAATAAAAAACCTGAGACCCTTCCTATAACATGAGATGTGATATCCAATTCCTTCCCATTCCAAACCTGAGACCCTTCCTATTGGATGAGATGTGATATCCAAATCCTTCCCCTTCCAAACCTGAGACCCTTCCTTTAGCATGAGATGTGATATCCAAATACTTCCCATTCCAATCCTAAAACCCTTCCTATAGCATGAGATTTGATATCTCAATGTTTCTAATAAAAAACCTGAGACCCTTCCTATAGCAAGAGATGTGATATCCAAATCCTTCCCATTCCAATCCTGAGACCCTTCCTGTATATAACATGAGATGTGATATCCAACTCCTTCCCATTCCAACCTGAGACCCTTCCTATAGCATGAGATGTGATATCCAACTCCTTACCATTCAAATCCTGAGACCCTCCCTATAACAAGAGATGTCATATCCAACTCCTTCCCATTCCAAACCTGAGACCCTTCCTATAACATGAGATGTGATATCCAACTCCTTCCCATTCCAAACCTGAGACCCTTCCGATAGCATGAGCTGTGATATCTCAATGCTTCAAAAACCAAACATGAGAACCATCCTATAACATGAGATGTGAAATCCAAATCCTTCCCTTCCCAAACCTGAGACTCTTCCTATAGCATGAGATGTGATATCTCAATGCTTCTACCAAACCTGAAACCCTTCCTATAGCATGAGATGTGATAACTCAATGCTTATACCAAACCTGAGACCCTTCTTATGGCATGAGATGTCATATACAACTCCTTCCCATTCCAACCCTGAGACCCTTCCTATAGCATGAGATGTGATATCTCAATGCTTATACCAAACCTGAGACCCTTCCTATAGCATGAGATGTGATATCCAACTTCTTCCCATTCCAATCCTGAGACCCTTCCTATAGCATGAGATGTGATATCACAATGCTTCTAATACCAAACCTGAGACCCGTCCTATAACATGAGATGTGATATCCAAATCCTTCCCCTTCCAAACCTGAGACCCTTCCTTTAGCATGAGGTGTGATATCCAGCTCCTCCCATTCCAATCCTGAGACCCTTCCGATAGCAGAGATGTGATATTTCAATGCTTATACCAAACCTGAGACCCTTCCCATAGCATGAGATGTGATATCCAACTCCTTCCCATTCCAATCCTGAGACCCTGCCTATAGCATGAGATGTGATATCCAAGTCCTTCCCATTCCAATCCTGAGACCCTTCCTATAGCATGTGATGTGATAACTCAATGCTTATACCAAACCTGAGACCCTTCCTATGGCATGAGATGTCATATACAACTCCTTCCCATTCCAACCCTGAGACCCTTCCTATAGCATGAGATGTGATATCTCAATGCTTATACCAAACCTGAGACCCTTCCTATAGCATGAGATGTGATATCCAACTTCTTCCCATTCCAATCCTGAGACCCTTCCTATAGCATGAGATGTGATATCTCAATGCTTATACCAAACCTGAGACCCTTCCTATAGCTTGAGATGTGATATCCAACTCCTTCCCATTCCAATCCTGAGACCCTTCCTATAGCATGAGATGTGATATCTCAAGGCCCCTAATACCAAACCTGAGATCCTTCCTCTAACATGAAATGTGATATCCAACTCCTTCCCCTTCCAAACCTGAGAGCCTTCCTATAGCATGAGATATGATATCCAAGTCCTTCCCATTCCAATCCTGAGACCCTTCCTATAACATGAAATGTGATATCCAACTCCTTCCCATTCTAACCTGAGACCCTTCCTATAGCATGAGATGGGATATCCAACTCCTTCCAAATCCAATACTGATACCCTTCCGATAACATGAGATGTGATATCCCAATGCTTCTACCAAACCTGAGACCCATACTATGGCATGAGATGTGATATCAAACTCCTTCCCATTCCAATCCTGAGACGCTTCCTATAGCTTGAGATGTGATATCCAACTACTTCCCATTCCAATTCTGAGACCCTTCTTATACCATGAGACTTGATATCTCAATGCTTCTAATACCAAACCTGAGACCCGTCCTATAACATGAGATGTGGTATCCAAATCCTTCCCCTTCCAAACCTTAGACCCTTCCTTTATCATGAGATGTGATATCCAACTCCTTCCCATTCCAATCCTGAGACCCTTCCGATATCATGAGATTTGTTATCTCAATGCTTCTAATATCAAACTTGAGACCCTCCCTATAGCATGAGATGTGACATCCAAGTCCTTCCCATTCCAATCTTGAGACCCTTCCTATAGCATGAGATGTGATATCTCAATGCTTCTAATACCAAACCTGAGACCCTTCCTATAACATGAGATGGGATATCCAACTCCTTCCCATTCCAATCCTGAGACCCTTCCGATAGCAGAGATGTGATATCTCAATGCTTATACCAAACCTGACACCCTTCCTAAGGCCTGAGATGTCATATACAACTCCTTCCCATTCCAATCCTGAGACCCTTCCTATAGCATGAGATGTGATATCTCAATGCTTATACCAAATCTGAGACCCTTCCTATAGCATGAGATGTGATATCCAACACCTTCCCATTCCAATCCTGAGACCCTTCCTATAGCATGAGAAGTGATATCTCCATGCTTATACCAAACCTGAGACCCTTCCTATAGCATGAGATGTGATATCCAAATCCTTCCCATTCCAATCCTGAGACCCTTCCTATAGCATGAGATGTGATATCTCAATGCTTATACCAAACCTGAGAGCCTACCTATAGCATGAGATGTGATATCCAAGTCCATCCCATTCCAATCCTTAGACCCTTCATACAGCATGCGATGTGATATCTCAATGATTCTAATACCAAACCAGAGACCCGTCCTTTAACATGAGATGGGATATCCAACTCCTTCCCATTCCAATCCTGAGCCACTCCTGATAGCAGAGATGTGATATCTCAATGCTTATACCAAACCTGAGACCCTTCCTATAACATGAGATGTGATATCCAACTCCTTCCCGTTCCAAACCTGAGACACTTCAGATAGCATATGTGATATCCAACTCCTTCCCATTCCAAACATGTGACCCTTCCTATAGCAAGAATGTAATATCCAACTCCTACCCATTCCAATCCTGAGACCATTCCTATAGCATGAGATGTGATATATCAATGCTTCTAATACCAATCCTGAGATCCTTCCTATGACATGAGATGTGATATTCAAATCCTTCCCATTCCAATCCTGAGACCCTTCCTATAGCAAGAGATGTGATATCCAAATCCTTCCCATTCCAATCCTGAGACCCTTCCTATAACATGAGATGTGATATTCAACTCCTTCCCATTCCAACTTGAGACACTTCCTATAGCATGAGAAGGGATATCCAACTCCTTCCCAATCCAATCCTGAGAACCTTCCGATAGTAGAGATGTGATATCTCAATGCTTATACCAAACCTGAGACCCTTCCTATGGCATGAGATGTGATATCCAACTCCTTGCCATTCAAATCCTGAGACCCTTCCTATAGCATGAGATGTGATTTCTCAATGCTTCTACCAAACCTGAGACCCTTCCTTTAGCATGAGATGTGATATCCAAATCCTTCACATTCCAATCCTGAGACCCTTCCTATAGCATGAGATGTGATATCTCAATGCTTCTAATACCAAACCTGAGATCCTTCCTATAACATGAGATGTGATATCCAATTCCTTCCCATTCCAAACCTGAGACCCTTCCTATTGGATGAGATGTGATATCCAACTCCTTCCCATTCCAACCCTGAGACCCTTCCTATACCATGAGATGTGATATCTCAATGCTTCTAATACCAAACCTGGGAACCGTCCTATAACATGAGATGTGATATCTCAATGTTTCTAATAAAAAACCTGAGACCCTTCCTATAACATGAGATGTGATATCCAATTCCTTCCCATTCCAAACCTGAGACCCTTCCTATTGGATGAGATGTGATATCCAAATCCTTCCCCTTCCAAACCTGAGACCCTTCCTTTAGCATGAGATGTGATATCCAAATACTTCCCATTCCAATCCTAAAACCCTTCCTATAGCATGAGATTTGATATCTCAATGTTTCTAATAAAAAACCTGAGACCCTTCCTATAGCAAGAGATGTGATATCCAAATCCTTCCCATTCCAATCCTGAGACCCTTCCTGTATATAACATGAGATGTGATATCCAACTCCTTCCCATTCCAACCTGAGACCCTTCCTATAGCATGAGATGTGATATCCAACTCCTTACCATTCAAATCCTGAGACCCTCCCTATAACAAGAGATGTCATATCCAACTCCTTCCCATTCCAAACCTGAGACCCTTCCTACAACATGAGATGTGATATCCAACTCCTTCCCATTCCAAACCTGAGACCCTTCCGATAGCATGAGCTGTGATATCTCAATGCTTCAAAAACCAAACATGAGAACCATCCTATAACATGAGATGTGAAATCCAAATCCTTCCCTTCCCAAACCTGAGACTCTTCCTATAGCATGAGATGTGATATCTCGATGCTTCTACCAAACCTGAAACCCTTCCTATAGCATGAGATGTGATAACTCAATGCTTATACCAAACCTGAGACCCTTCCTATGGCATGAGATGTCATATACAACTCCTTCCCATTCCAACCCTGAGACCCTTCCTATAGCATGAGATGTGATATCTCAATGCTTATACCAAACCTGAGAGCCTTCCTATAGCATGAGATGTGATATCCAACTTCTTCCCATTCCAATCCTGAGACCCTTCCTATAGCATGAGATGTGATATCACAATGCTTCTAATACCAAACCTGAGACCCGTCCTATAACATGAGATGTGATATCCAAATCCTTCCCCTTCCAAACCTGAGACCCTTCCTTTAGCATGAGGTGTGATATCCAGCTCCTCCCATTCCAATCCTGAGACCCTTCCGATAGCAGAGATGTGATATTTCAATGCTTATACCAAACCTGAGACCCTTCCCATAGCATGAGATGTGATATCCAACTCCTTCCCATTCCAATCCTGAGACCCTGCCTATAGCATGAGATGTGATAACTCAATGCTTATACCAAACCTGAGACCCTTCCTATGGCATGAGATGTCATATACAACTCCTTCCCATTCCAACCCTGAGACCCTTCCTATAGCATGAGATGTGATATCTCAATGCTTATACCAAACCTGAGACCCTTCCTATAGCATGAGATGTGATATCCAACTTCTTCCCATTCCAATCCTGAGACCCTTCCTATAGCATGAGATGTGATATCTCAATGCTTATACCAAACCTGAGACCCTTCCTATAGCTTGAGATGTGATATCCAACTCCTTCCCATTCCAATCCTGAGACCCTTCCTATAGCATGAGATGTGATATCTCAAGGCCCCTAATACCAAACCTGAGATCCTTCCTCTAACATGAAATGTGATATCCAACTCCTTCCCCTTCCAAACCTGAGAGCCTTCCTATAGCATGAGATATGATATCCAAGTCCTTCCCATTCCAATCCTGAGACCCTTCCTATAACATGAAATGTGATATCCAACTCCTTCCCATTCTAACCTGAGACCCTTCCTATAGCATGAGATGGGATATCCAACTCCTTCCAAATCCAATACTGATACCCTTCCGATAGCATGAGATGTGATATCCCAATGCTTCTACCAAACCTGAGACCCATACTATGGCATGAGATGTGATATCAAACTCCTTCCCATTCCAATCCTGAGACGCTTCCTATAGCTTGAGATGTGATATCCAACTACTTCCCATTCCAATTCTGAGACCCTTCTTATACCATGAGACTTGATATCTCAATGCTTCTAATACCAAACCTGAGACCCGTCCTATAACATGAGATGTGGTATCCAAATCCTTCCCCTTCCAAACCTTAGACCCTTCCTTTATCATGAGATGTGATATCCAACTCCTTCCCATTCCAATCCTGAGACCCTTCCGATATCATGAGATTTGTTATCTCAATGCTTCTAATATCAAACTTGAGACCCTCCCTATAGCATGAGATGTGACATCCAAGTCCTTCCCATTCCAATCTTGAGACCCTTCCTATAGCATGAGATGTGATATCTCAATGCTTCTAATACCAAACCTGAGACCCTTCTTATAACATGAGATGGGATATCCAACTCCTTCCCATTCCAATCCTGAGACCCTTCCGATAGCAGAGATGTGATATCTCAATGCTTATACCAAACCTGAGACCCTTCCTAAGGCCTGAGATGTCATATACAACTCCTTCCCATTCCAATCCTGAGACCCTTCCTATAGCATGAGATGTGATATCTCAATGCTTATACCAAATCTGAGACCCTTCCTATAGCATGAGATGTGATATCCAACACCTTCCCATTCCAATCCTGAGACCCTTCCTATAGCATGAGAAGTGATATCTCCATGCTTATACCAAACCTGAGACCCTTCCTATAGCATGAGATGTGATATCCAAATCCTTCCCATTCCAATCCTGAGACCCTTCCTATAGCATGAGATGTGATATCTCAATGCTTATACCAAACCTGAGAGCCTACCTATAGCATGAGATGTGATATCCAAGTCCATCCCATTCCAATCCTTAGACCCTTCCTACAGCATGCGATGTGATATCTCAATGATTCTAATACCAAACCAGAGACCCGTCCTTTAACATGAGATGGGATATCCAACTCCTTCCCATTCCAATCCTGAGCCACTCCTGATAGCAGAGATGTGATATCTCAATGCTTATACCAAACCTGAGACCCTTCCTATAACATGAGATGTGATATCCAACTCCTTCCCGTTCCAAACCTGAGACACTTCAGATAGCATATGTGATATCCAACTCCTTCCCATTCCAAACATGAGACCCTTCCTATAGCAAGAATGTAATATCCAACTCCTACCCATTCCAATCCTGAGACCATTCCTATAGCATGAGATGTGATATATCAATGCTTCTAATACCAATCCTGAGATCCTTCCTATGACATGAGATGTGATATTCAAATCCTTCCCATTCCAATCCTGAGACCCTTCCTATAGCAAGAGATGTGATATCCAAATCCTTCCCATTCCAATCCTGAGACCCTTCCTATAACATGAGATGTGATATTCAACTCCTTCCCATTCCAACCTGAGACACTTCCTATAGCATGAGAAGGGATATCCAACTCCTTCCCAATCCAATCCTGAGAACCTTCCGATAGCAGAGATGTGATATCTCAATGCTTATACCAAACCTGAGACCCTTCCTATGGCATGAGATGTGATATCCAACTCCTTGCCATTCAAATCCTGAGACCCTTCCTATAGCATGAGATGTGATTTCTCAATGCTTCTACCAAACCTGAGACCCTTCCTTTAGCATGAGATGTGATATCCAAATCCTTCACATTCCAATCCTGAGACCCTTCCTATAGCATGAGATGTGATATCTCAATGCTTCTAATACCAAACCTGAGATCCTTCCTATAACATGAGATGTGATATCCAATTCCTTCCCATTCCAAACCTGAGACCCTTCCTATTGGATGAGATGTGATATCCAACTCCTTCCCATTCCAACCCTGAGACCCTTCCTATACCATGAGATGTGATATCTCAATGCTTCTAATACCAAACCTGGGAACCGTCCTATAACATGAGATGTGATATCTCAATGTTTCTAATAAAAAACTTGAGACCCTTCCTATAACATGAGATGTGATATCCAATTCCTTCCCATTCCAAACCTGAGACCCTTCCTATTGGATGAGATGTGATATCCAAATCCTTCCCCTTCCAAACCTGAGACCCTTCCTTTAGCATGAGATGTGATATCCAAATACTTCCCATTCCAATCCTAAAACCCTTCCTATAGCATGAGATTTGATATCTCAAGGTTTCTAATAAAAAACCTGAGACCCTTCCTATAGCAAGAGATGTGATATCCAAATCCTTCCCATTCCAATCTTGAGACCCTTCCTGTATATAACATGAGATGTGATATCCAACTCCTTCCCATTCCAACCTGAGACCCTTCCTATAGCATGAGATGTGATATCCAACTCCTTGCCATTCAAATCCTGAGACCCTTCCTATAGCATGAGATGTGATTTCTCAATGCTTCTACCAAACCTGAGACCCTTCCTTTAGCATGAGATGTGATATCCAAATCCTTCACATTCCAATCCTGAGACCCTTCCTATAGCATGAGATGTGATATCTCAATGCTTCTAATACCAAACCTGAGATCCTTCCTATAACATGAGATGTGATATCCAATTCCTTCCCATTCCAAACCTGAGACCCTTCCTATTGGATGAGATGTGATATCCAACTCCTTCCCATTCCAACCCTGAGACCCTTCCTATACCATGAGATGTGATATCTCAATGCTTCTAATACCAAACCTGGGAACCGTCCTATAACATGAGATGTGATATCTCAATGTTTCTAATAAAAAACTTGAGACCCTTCCTATAACATGAGATGTGATATCCAATTCCTTCCCATTCCAAACCTGAGACCCTTCCTATTGGATGAGATGTGATATCCAAATCCTTCCCCTTCCAAACCTGAGACCCTTCCTTTAGCATGAGATGTGATATCCAAATACTTCCCATTCCAATCCTAAAACCCTTCCTATAGCATGAGATTTGATATCTCAAGGTTTCTAATAAAAAACCTGAGACCCTTCCTATAGCAAGAGATGTGATATCCAAATCCTTCCCATTCCAATCCTGAGACCCTTCCTGTATATAACATGAGATGTGATATCCAACTCCTTCCCATTCCAACCTGAGACCCTTCCTATAGCATGAGATGTGATATCCAACTCCTTACCATTCAAATCCTGAGACCCTCCTTATAACAAGAGATGTCATATCCAACTCCTTCCCATTCCAAACCTGAGACCCTTCCTATAACATGAGATGTGATATCCAACTCCTTCCCATTCCAAACCTGAGACCCTTCCGATAGCATGAGCTGTGATATCTCAATGCTTCAAAAACCAAACATGAGAACCATCCTATAACATGAGATGTGAAATCCAAATCCTTCCCTTCCCAAACCTGAGACTCTTCCTATAGCATGAGATGTGATATCTCAATGCTTCTACCAAACCTGAAACCCTTCCTATAGCATGAGATGTGATATCCAACTCCTTCCCATTCCAATCCTGAGACACATCCTATAGCATGAGATGTGATATCACAATGCTTCTAATACCAAACCTGAGACCCGTCCTATAACATGAGATGTGATATCCAAATCCTTCCCCTTCCAAACCTGAGACCCTTCCTTTAGCATGAGGTGTGATATCCAGCTCCTCCCATTCCAATCCTGAGTCCCTTCCGATAGCAGAGATGTGATATTTCAATGCTTATACCAAACCTGAGACCCTTCCCATAGCATTAGATGTGATATCCAACTCCTTCCCATTCCAATCCTGAGACCCTTCCTATAGCATGAGATGTGATATCTCAATGCTTCTAATACCAAACCTGAGATCCTTCCTATAACATGAGATGTGATATCCAACTCCTTCCCATTCCAATCCCGAGACCCTTCCTATAGCATGAGATGTGATATCTCAATGCTTCTAATACCAAACCTAAGGTCCTTCCTATAACATGAGATGTGATATCCAAATCCTTCCCATTCCAAACCTGAGACCCTCCCTTTAGCATGAGATGTGATATCCAACTCCTTCCCATTCCAATCCTGATACCCTTCTGATAGCATGAGATGTGATATCTCAATGCCTCTAATACCAAACCTGAGATCCTACCTCTAACATGAAATGTGATATCCAACTCCTTCCCCTTCCAAACCTTAGACCCTTCCTTTATCATGAGATGTGATATCCAAGTCCTTCCCATTCCATTCCTGAGACCCTTCCTATAGCATGAGATGTGATATCTCAATGCTTCTAATACCAAACCTGAGACCCTTCCTATAACATGAGATGTGATATCCAAATCCTTCCCATTCCAATCCTGAGACCCTTCCGATAGCAGAGATGTGATATCTCAATGCTTATAACAAACCTGAGACCCTTCCGACAGCATGAGATGTGATATCTCAATGCTTCTAATACCAAACCTCAGATCCTTCCAATAACATGAGATGTGATGTCCAAATCCTTCCCCTTCCAAACCTTAGACCCTCCCTTTAGCATGAGATGTGATATCCAACTCCTTCCCATTCCAATCCCGAGACCCTTATGATGGCATGAGATGTCATATCTCAATGCCTCTAATACCAAACCTGAGATCCTACCTCTAACATGAGATGTGATATCAAACTCCTTCCCATTCCAAACCTGAGACCCTTCCGATAGCATGAGATGTGATATTTCAATGCTTCTAAAACCAAACATGAGAACCATCCTATAACATGAGATGTGAAATCCAAATCATTCCCTTTCCAAACCTGAGGCCCTTCCTATAGCTTGAGATGTGATATCAAACTCCTTCCCATTCAATGTGATATCCAACTCCTTCCCATTCCAATCCTGGGACCCTTCCTATACCATGAGATGTGATATTTCAATGCTTCTAATACCAAACCTGAGACCCGTCCTAAAACATGAGATGTGAGATCCAAATCCTTCCCCTTCCAGACCTGAGACCTTTCCTTTGGCATGAGATGTGATATCCAACTCCTTCCCATTCCAAACCTGAGACCCTTCCCATAGCATGAGATGTGATATCTCAATGCTTCTAAAACCAAACATGAGAACCATCCTATAACATGAGATGTGAAATCCAAATCCTTCCCTTTCCAAACCTGAGACCCTTCCTATAGCTTGAGATGAAATATCAAACTCCTTCCCATTCCAATCCTGAGATAGCTTGAGATGTGAGATCCAAATCCTTCCCCTTCCAAACCTCAGACCCTTCCTATAGCTTGATATGTGATATCAAACTCCTTCCCATTACAATCCTGAGATAGCTTGAGATGTGATATCCAACTCCATCCCATTCCAATCCTGAGACCCTTCCGATAGCATGAGATGTGATAGCTCAATGCTTCTAATATCAAAACTGAGACCCTCCCTATAGTATGAGATGTGAAATCTAAGTCCTCCCCATTCCTATCCTGAGACCCTTCCTATAACATGAGACGTGATATCCAACTCCTTCCCATTCCAAACCTGAGACCTTTCCTTTAGCATATGTGATATCCAACTACTTCCCATTCCAATCCTGAGACCCTTCCGATAGCATGAGATGTGATATCCAACTCCTTCCAATTCCAATACTGAGACCCTCCCAATAGCATATGTGATATCTCAATGCTTCTAATATCAAAACTGAGACCCTCCCTATAACATGTGATGTGATATCCAACTCCTTCCCATTCCAATACTGAGACCCTTCCAATAGCATGTGATATCTCAATGCTTCTAATATCAAAACTGAGACCCTCCCTATAACATGAGATGTGATATCCAACTCCTTCCCGTTCCAATCGAGACCCTTCCTATAACATGAGATGTGATATCTCTATGCTTTCAATACCAAACCTGAGGCCCTTCCCGTAGTATATGTGAAATCCAACTCCTTCCCATTCCAAACTTGTGACCCTTCCTGTAGCATGAAATGTGATTTTTCACCCCTTCCAATACCATACCCGAGACCATTCCCACAGCCTGAGATTTGAAATCTCATTTCTTCCAATACCAAACCTGAGACCCTTCCGATAGGATGTGATTTGATATCTCAGTGCTTCTAATACCAAACCTGAGACCCTCCCTATAACAAGAGATATCATATCCAACTCCTTCCCATTCCAATCATGAGACTCTTCCTATAGCATGACATGTGATATCGAACTTCCCATTCAAATCCTGAGACTCAGACCTCCCCGTCTAACCTCACCACTCCTAGCTCCCGGATTGATAATGCACTCCTGCTGTGTCTTCTCCCTTCTTCTGCTTCCTTTCCTCTCTCCTTCCTCATGTGCCCTAGGTCAGGCTCCTTCTACACCTCCGCAAGGATTACTGATTTGTACCCCTCCCCACTCTCAACTCTCACTCAGTTAACACTCATCTGACATCTGCCATTTCCTGGAAGAACCCGACCTTGATGTCCTTGGTCTAACCGAGACATGGATGACGGCCAGCGCTGTCTCGAGCTCTGACACTTTCCTCCCTGATGACAAGTTCCTCTCCATGCCCAGATCCAACCGTTCTTGAGGGGGAGTATCCTTGATTCCTGTAGTAAATTGCTTTCCTTTGCAGGCCGACTCCTCTCACGAATGCCTTGTCTGCATGCATTCTCTCTTTCCTGGCCATTCTCTCACCGTGGCTATTTGCCTACCGCCTTCCTCTCAGTGGATGGACTTCTCCATCCTAGCCTCCTACCACTCAACTCCGCCTACTTGGAGAATTCAAAATGAACCTGTATGCTTCCTGACCTGGACTTTTACGAGATCTGCAACTCTTCATGTCTCTGGCCCTACACACTGCAGGGAATACTCAGGATTTTCTGATCTCAGACATCCCCCTATGTAACCCTCTCAACAATCCTCTCCCGTGGTGATCAAGTTCTCATCTCCAAAGAAGGCTAACTACCAGCTGTTCCTCCTCAGTGGAGTTCTCCCTTTCTGTCCCTGCTCTCTGCACCGTTTCGCGTTGCAAACACTCGCTTCCCTGCTCTCTGGTTTAGACGCTTTTCCTTCTTCCTTTCTGTGCTTGTTCTCTGCATCGTTTCGCGTTGCAGAGAACAACTCGCTTCCCAGCTCTCTGGTTTAGACGTGTGTTCCCTGCCTTCTCTCCTCTTCCCGCTGCCTTCAAATCAACAAATGAGCTTCAAAAGATACACGGTGCTCAGAATGCTTTATAACACCCATTATTCAAGATATAGCTGTAACTCGCTAGACGTATTGAAAAGTGCTAAAAACTAGCAAAAATAGCTAGAACATGTTCTTTCCTCGCGTTTTGGTAAATACGAATTCTGGTGGAATCCCATTTTGTACTCTGTTCGTGCATTTGTTCAGTCGAATCCTGATGTTTTTAACCACTCGTCACCCATACAAGGGGGGGATCAAAATCTACTGTTCACAGGCTGAATGTATACTGCTGAAATCGTCAATGCATTATCGGGTAAACCGACTGTTCTGGAAAGTGTATTTGCCATCTGTTATTCCAGTCAGCATGTTTTCATCGTCCCTTCTTGTTTCAAGGCTGCACTCCCGTGGTGATCACATTCTCCTCTCCAGAGCAGGCTAACTACCAGCTGCTCCTCCTCAGAGGCGTTCCACCTTTCTGTCCCTGCTCCCTGCACCGTTTCGCGTTGCATGTACTCGCTTCCCAGATCTCTGGTTTCGATGCGTGTTCCGTGCCTTCTCTCCTCTTCCCACAGCCTTCCAATGAGCTCCACAAGATAGTGTTCAGAATGCTTTATAAACCCATTATTCAACATATAGCTGTAACCCGCTAGACGTATTGAAACGTGCTAAAAACTAGCAAAAATAGCTAGAAAATGTACTTCCCTCGCGTTTTTGTAAATGCGAATTCTGGTGGGTTCCCATGTTGTATGTACTGTGTCCGTGCGTTTGTGTCGAATCCTGAAGTTTTTAACCACTGTTCTCCCATACTAGGGAGGGGGGGGTCAACATCTACTGCTGTTCACAGGCTGAATGTATACGGCTGAAATCTTCAAGGCATTATCAGCTTTCCTGACTGTTTTGGAACGTGTATTTGCCATCTGTTAATGCAGTCGCCCTTTGTTCATCGTTCCTTCTAGTTTACAGGCTGCACTCCCCTAGTGATCACATTCTTCTCTCCTATGCAGGCTAACTACCAGCTGCTCTTCCTCATAGGTGTTCATCCTTTCTGTCCCTGCTCCCTGCACCGTTTCGCGTTGCATGTACTCGCTTCCCAGCTCTCTGGTTGAGATGCGTGTTCCCTGCCTTCTCTCCTCTTGCTACAGCCTTCCAATTTGCTCCACAAGATACAGTGTTCAGAATGCTTTATAACACCCATTATTCAACATATAGCTGTAACCCGCTAGACGTATTGAAACGTGCTAAAAACTAGCAAAAACAGCTAGAAAATGTACTTCCCTCGCGTTTTGGTAAATGCAGGGTACACGCGTCTAAACCAGAGAGCAGGGAAGCGAGCATTTCAGCAGTATAAATTCAGCCTGTGAACAACACATTTTGACCCTCCCTTGTATGGGAGAAGAGTGGTTCAAAAGACCAGGATTCGACTGAACAAACGCACGAACAGAGTACAAAATGGGAATCCACCAGAATTCGCATTTACCAAAACGCGAGGAAAGTACATTTTCTAGCTGTTTCTGCTCGTTTTTAGCACGTTTCAATACGTCTAGCGGGTTACACCTATATGTTGAATAATGGGTGTTATAAAGCATTCTGAACACTGTATCTTGTGGAGCTCATTGGAAGGCTGTCGGAAGAGGAGAGAAGGCAGGGAACACGCATCTAAACCAGAGAGCTGGGAAGCGAGTACATGCAACGCGAAACGGTGCAGGGAGCAGGGACAGAAAGGATGAACGCCTATGAGGAGGAGCAGCTGGTAGTCAGCCTGCTCTGGAGAGGCGAATGTGATCACCAGGGGAGTGCAGCCTGTAAAGTAGAAGGGACGATGAACACAGGGCGACTGCATTAACAGATGGCAAATGCACGTTCCAAAACAGTCAGGAAAGCTGATAATGCCTTGAAGATTTCAGCCGTATACATTCAGCCTGTGAACAGCAGTAGACGTTGACCCCCCCCCCCCCGTGTATGGGAGAACAGTGGTTAAAAACTTCAGGATTCGACAACAAACGCACGGACAGTACATACATGGGAACCCATCAGAATTAGCATTTACAAAAACGCGAGGAAAGTACATTTTCTAGCTTTTTTTGCTAGTTTACAGCACGTTTCAATACGTCTAGCGGGTTACGGCTATATGTTGAATAATGGGTGTTATAGAGCATTCTGAGCACTGTGTATCTTTTGGAGCTCATTTTTTGATTTGAAGGCAGCGGGAAGAGGAGAGAAGGCAGGGAACACGCGTCTAAACCAGAGAGCTGGGAAGAGAGTACTTGCAACGCGAAAAGGGCAGAAAGGAAGAAGGCCTCTGAGAAGGAAAAGCGTCTAAACCAGAGAGCAGGGAAGCGAGTGTTTGCAACGCGAAACGGTGCAGGGAGCAGGGACAGAAAGGGAGAACTCCTCTGAGGAGGAACAGCTGGCAGTTAGCCTTCTTTGGAGATGAGAACTTGATCACCACGGGAGAGGATTGTTGAGAGGGTTACAGAGGGGGAGGTCTGAGATCAGAAAATCCTGAGTATTCCCTGCAGTGTGTAGGGCCAGCGACATGAAGAGTTGCAGATCTCGTAAAAGTCCAGGTCAGGAAGCATACAGGTTCATGTTGAATTCTCCAAGTAGGCGGAGTTGAGTGGTAGGAGGCTAGGATGGAGAAGTCCATCCACTGAGAGAGGAAGGGGGTAGGCAAATAGCCACGCTGAGAGAATGGCCAGGAGAGAATGCATGCAGACAAGGCATTCGTGACAGGAGTCGGCCTGCAAAGGAAATCAATTTACTACAGGAATCAAGGATAAGCATTGAGATATCACATCTCATGCTATAGGAATGTCTCAGGATTGGAATGGGAAGGACTTAGATATCACATATGCTATAGGGAGGGTCTCAGTTTTGATATTTGAAGCAATGAGATATCACATCTCATGCTATCGGAAGTGTCTCAGGATTGGAATGGGAAGGAGCTGGATATCACATCTCATGCTAAAGGAAGGGTCTCAGGTTTGGAACGGGAAGGAGTTGGATATCACATCTCATGTTATAGGAAGGGTCTCAGGTTTGGTATAAACATTGAGATATCACATCTCTGCTATCGGAAGTGTCTCAGGATTGGAATGGGAAGGAGTTGGATATCCCATCTCATGTTATAGGACGGGTCTCAGGTTTTTTTATTAAAATCATTGAGATATCATATTGCATGCTGTAGGAAGGGTCTAAGGATTGGAATGGGAAGGACTTGGATATCACATCTCATGCTATAGATAGGCTCTCAGGTTTGGAAATTGAAGGAGTTGGATATCACATTTCATGTTAGAGGAAGGATCTCAGGTTTGGTATTAGAGGCATTGAGATATCACATCTCAGGCTATAGGAAGGTTCTCAGGATTGGAATGGGAAGGAGTTGGATATCACATCTCATGCTATAGGAAGGGTCTCAGGTTTTGTTATAAGCATTGAGATATCACATCTCATGCTATAGGAAGGGTCTCAGGATTGGAATGGGAAGGACTTGGATATCACATCTCATGCTATAGATAGGCTCTCAGGTTTGGAAAGTGAAGGAGTTGGATATCACATTTCATGTTAGAGGAAGGATCTCAGGTTTGGTATTAGAGGCATTGAGATATCACATCTCAGGCTATAGGAAGGGTCTCAGGATTGGAATGGGAAGGAGTTGGATATCACATCTCATGCTATAGGAAGGGTCTCAGGTTTTGTTATAAGCATTGAGATATCACATCTCATGCTATAGGAAGGGTCTCAGGATTGGAATGGAAGGAGTTGGATATCACATCTCATGTTATAGGAAGGATCTCAGGTTTGGTATTAGAAGCATTGAGACATCACATCTCATGCTATAGGAAGGGTCTCAGGATTGGAATGGGAAGGAGTTGGATATCACATCTCATGCTATAGGAAGGGTCTCAGGATTGGAATGGGAAGGAGTTGTATATGACATCTCATGCCGTAGGGAGGGTCTCAGGTTTGGTATAAACATTGAGATATCACATCTCTGCTATCGAAAGGGTCTCAGGATTGGAATGGGAAGGAGTTGGATATCCCATCTCATGTTATAGGAAGAGTCTCAGGTTTGGTATTAGAAGCATTGAGATATCACATCTCATGCTATAGGAAGTGTCTCAGGATTGGAATGGGAAGGACTTGGGTATCACATCTCATGCTATAGGGAGGGTCTCAAGTTTGATATTAGAAGCATTGAGATATCACATCTCATGCTATAGGAAGGGTCTCAGGATTGGAATGGGAAGGAGTTGGATATCACATCTCATGCTATAGGAAGGGTCTCAGGTTTGGTATAAGCAGTGAGATATCACATCTCATGCTATAGGAAGTGTCTCAGGATTGGAATGGGAAGGAGTTGGATATCACATCTCATGTTATAGGAAGGATCTCAGGTTTGGTATAAGCATTGAGATATCAGATCTCTGCTATCGGAAGGGTCTCAGGATTGGAAAGGGAAGGAGTTGGATATTCCCATCTTATGTTATAGGAAGGGTCTCAGGTTTGGTATTAGAAGCATTGAGATATCACATCTCATGCTATAGAAAGGGTCTCAGGATTGGAATGGGAAGGACTTGGATATCACATCTCTTGCTATAGGGAGGGTCTCAAGTTTGATATTAGAAGCATTGAGGTATCACATTTCATGATATCGGAAGGGTCTCAAGATTGGAATGGGAAGGAGTTGGATATCACATCTCATGATAAAGGAAGGGTCTAAGGTTTGGAAGGGGAAGGATTTGGATATCACATCTCATGTTATAGGACGGGTCTCAGGTTTGGTTTTAGAAGCATTGAGATATCAAGTCTCATGGTATAGGAAGGGTCTCAGGATTGGAATGGGATGGAGTTGGATATCACATCTCAAGCTATAGGAAGGGTCTCAGGATTAGAATGGGAAGGAGTTTGTTATCACATCTCATGCCATAGTATGGGTCTCAGGTTTGGTAGAAGCATTGGGATATCACATCTCATGCTATCGGAAGGGTATCGGGATTGGATTTGGAAGGAGTTGGATATCCCATCTCATGCTATAGGAAGGGTCTCAGGTTGGAATGGGAAGGAGTTGGATATCACATCTCATGTTATAGGAAGGGTCTCAGGATTGGAATGGGAAGTACTTGGATATCACATCTCATGCTATAGGAAGGCTCTCAGGTTTGCAAGGGGAAAGAGTTGGATATCACATTTCATGCTATCAGAAGGATCTCAGGTTTGGTATAGAAGCATTGAGATATCATATCTTATGCTATCAGAAGAGTCTCAGGATTGGAATGGGAAGGAGTTGGATATCACATCTCATGCTAAAGGGAGGGTCTCAGGTTTGGAAGATAAGGATTTGGATATCACATCTCATGTTATAGGAATGATCTCAGGTTTGGTATTAGAAGTATTGAGATATCACATCTCATGCTATCGGAAGGATCTCAGGTTTGGTATAGAAGCATTGAGATATATCTTATGCTATCAGAAGGGTCTCAGGATTGGAATGGGAAGGAGTTGGATATCACATCTCATGCTAAAGGGAGGGTCTCAGGTTTGGAAAGGGAAGGAGTTGGATATCACATTTCATGTTATAGGAAGGGTCTCAGGTTGGAATGGGAAGGAGTTGGATATCACATTTCATGTTATAGGAAGGGTCTCAGGATTGGAATGGGAAGGAGTTGGATATCACATCTCAAGCTTTAGGAAGGGTCTCAGGTTTGGTATAAGCATTGAGATAGCACATCCCATGCTATAGGAAGGGTCTCAGGATTGGAATGGGAAGGAGTTGGATATCACATCTCATGTTATAGGAAAGATCTCAGGTTTGGTATTCGAAGCATTGAGACATCACATCTCATGTTATAGGAAGGGTCTCAGGATTGGAATGGGAAGAAGTTGGATATCACATCTCATGCTATAGGAAGGGTCTCAGGTTTGGAAGGGGAAGGAGTTGGATATCCAATCTCATGTTATAGGACTGGTCTCAGGTTTGGTATTAGAAGCATTGAGATATCCCATCGCATGCTGTAGGAAGGTTCTCAGGTTTGGAATGGGGAGGAATTGTATATCACATCTCATGTCATAGGAAGGATCTCAGGTTTGGTATTAGAAGCATTGAGATATCACATCTCATGCTATAGGAATGGTCTCAGGATTGGAATGGGAAGGAGTTGGATATTACATTCCTGCTATAGGAAGGGTCTCATGTTTGGAATGGGAATGTGTTGGATATCACATATGCTATAGTAAGGGTCTCAGGTTTGGAACGGGAAGGAGTTGGATATCACATCTCATGTTATAGGAAGGGTCTCAGGTTTGGTATAAGCATTGAGATATCACATCTCTGCTATCGGAAGTGTCTCAGGATTGGAATGGGAAGGTGTTGGATATCCCATCTCATGTTATAGGACGGGTCTCAGGTTTGTTATTAGAATCATTGAGATATCATATTGCATGCTGTAGGAAGGGTCTAAGGATTGGAATGGGAAGGAGTTGGATATCCCATCTCATGTTATAGTAAGAGTCTCAAGTTTGGTATTAGAAGCATTTAGATATCACATCTCATGCTATAGGAAGTGTCTCAGGATTGGAATGGGAAGGAGTTGGATATCACATTTCATGTTAGAGGAAGGATCTCAGGTTTGGTATTAGAGGCATTGAGATATCACATCTCATGCTCTAGGAAGGGTCTCAGGATTGGAATGGGAAGGAGTTGGATATCACATCTCATGCTATAGGAAGGGTCTCAGGTTTGGTATAAGCATTGAGATATCACATCTCATGCTATAGGAAGGGTCTCAGGATTGGAATGGGAAGGAGTTGGATATCACATCTCATGTTATAGGAAGGATCTCAGGTTTGGTATTAGAAGCATTGAGACATCACATCTCATGCTATCGGAAGGGTCTCAGGATTGGAATGGGAAGGACTTGGATATCACATCTCATGCTATAGGGAGGGTCTCAAGTTTGATATTAGAAGCATTGAGATATATCTCATGCTATAGGAAGGGTCTCAGGATTGGAAAGGGAAGGAGTTGGATATCACATCTCATGCTATAGGAAGGGTCTCAGGATTGGAATGGGAAGGAGTTGGATATCACATCTCATGTTATAGGAAGGATCTCAGGTTTGGTATAAGCATTGAGATATCACATCTCTACTATCGGAAGGGTCTCAGGATTGGAATGGGAAGGACTTGGATATCACATCTCATGCTATAGGAAGGGTCTCAGGTTTGGTATAAGCATTGAGATATCACATCTCATGCTATAGAAAGGGTCTCAGGATTGGAATGGGAAGGAGTTGGATATCACATCTCATGTTATAGGAAGGATCTCAGGTTTGGTATTAGAAGCATTGAGACATCACATCTCATGCTATCGGAAGGGTCTCAGGATTGGAATGGGAAGGACTTGGATATCACATCTCATGCTATAGGGAGGGTCTCAAGTTTGATATTAGAAGCATTGAGATATCACATCTCATGATTTGGGAAGGGTCTCAGGGATGGAATGGGAAGGAGTTGGATATCACATCTCATGCTATAGGAAGGGTCTCAGGTTTGGTATAAGCAGTGAGATATCACATCTCTGCTATCGGAAGTGTCTCAGGATTGGAATGGGAAGGAGTTGGATATCCCATCTCATGTTATAGGACGGGTCTCAGGTTTGTTATTAGAATCATTGAGATATCATATTGCATGCTGTAGGAAGGGTCTCAGGATTGGAATGGGAAGGAGTTGGATATCACATCTCATGCTATAGGAATGGTCTCAGGATTGGAATGGGAAGGAGTTGGATATTACATTCCTGCTATAGGAAGGGTCTCATGTTTGGAATGGGAATGTGTTGGATATCACATATGCTATAGGAAGGGTCTCAGGTTTGGAATGGGAAGGAGTTGGATATCCCATCTCATGTTATAGTAAGAGTCTCAAGTTTGGTATTAGAAGCATTTAGATATCACATCTCATGCTATAGGAAGTGTCTCAGGATTGGAATGGGAAGGAGTTGGATATCACATTTCATGTTAGAGGAAGGATCTCAGGTTTGGTATTAGAGGCATTGAGATATCACATCTCATGCTCTAGGAAGGGTCTCAGGATTGGAATGGGAAGGAGTTGGATATCACATCTCATGCTATAGGAAGGGTCTCAGGTTTGGTATAAGCATTGAGATATCACATCTCATGCTATAGGAAGGGTCTCAGGATTGGAATGGGAAGGAGTTGGATATCACATCTCATGTTATAGGAAGGATCTCAGGTTTGGTATTAGAAGCATTGAGACATCACATCTCATGCTATCGGAAGGGTCTCAGGATTGGAATGGGAAGGACTTGGATATCACATCTCATGCTATAGGGAGGGTCTCAAGTTTGATATTAGAAGCATTGAGATATCATATCTCATGCTATAGGAAGGGTCTCAGGATTGGAAAGGGAAGGAGTTGGATATCACATCTCATGCTATAGGAAGGGTCTCAGGTTTGGTATAAGCAGTGAGATATCACATCTCATGCTATAGGAAGTGTCTCAGGATTGGAATGGGAAGGAGTTGGATATCACATCTCATGTTATAGGAAGGATCTCAGGTTTGGTATAAGCATTGAGATATCACATCTCTACTATCGGAAGGGTCTCAGGATTGGAATGGGAAGGACTTGGATATCACATCTCATGCTATAGGAAGGGTCTCAGGTTTGGTATAAGCATTGAGATATCACATCTCATGCTATAGAAAGGGTCTCAGGATTGGAATGGGAAGGAGTTGGATATCACATCTCATGTTATAGGAAGGATCTCAGGTTTGGTATTAGAAGCATTGAGACATCACATCTCATGCTATCGGAAGGGTCTCAGGATTGGAATGGGAAGGACTTGGATATCACATCTCATGCTATAGGGAGGGTCTCAAGTTTGATATTAGAAGCATTGAGATATCACATCTCATGATTTGGGAAGGGTCTCAGGGATGGAATGGGAAGGAGTTGGATATCACATCTCATGCTATAGGAAGGGTCTCAGGTTTGGTATAAGCAGTGAGATATCACATCTCTGCTATCGGAAGTGTCTCAGGATTGGAATGGGAAGGAGTTGGATATCCCATCTCATGTTATAGGACGGGTCTCAGGTGTTTTATTAAAATCATTGAGATATCATATTGCATGCTGTAGGAAGGGTCTAAGGATTGGAATGGGAAGGACTTGGATATCACATCTCATGCTATAGATAGGCTCTCAGGTTTGGAAATTGAAGGAGTTGGATATCACATTTCATGTTAGAGGAAGGATCTCAGGTTTGGTATTAGAGGCATTGAGATATCACATCTCAGGCTATAGGAAGGGTCTCAGGATAGGAATGGGAAGGAGTTGGATATCACATCTCATGCTATAGGAAGGGTCTCAGGTTTTGTTATAAGCATTGAGATATCACATCTCATGCTATAGGAAGGGTCTCAGGATTGGAATGGGAAGGACTTGGATATCACATCTCATGCTATAGATAGGCTCTCAGGTTTGGAAAGTGAAGGAGTTGGATATCACATTTCATGTTAGAGGAAGGATCTCAGGTTTGGTATTAGAGGCATTGAGATATCACATCTCAGGCTATAGGAAGGGTCTCAGGATTGGAATGGGAAGGAGTTGGATATCACATCTCATGCTATAGGAAGGGTCTCAGGTTTTGTTATAAGCATTGAGATATCACATCTCATGCTATAGGAAGGGTCTCAGGATTGGAATGGAAGGAGTTGGATATCACATCTCATGTTATAGGAAGGATCTCAGGTTTGGTATTAGAAGCATTGAGACATCACATCTCATGCTATAGGAAGGGTCTCAGGATTGGAATGGGAAGGAGTTGGATATCACATCTCATGCTATAGGAAGGGTCTCAGGATTGGAATGGGAAGGAGTTGTATATGACATCTCATGCCGTAGGGAGGGTCTCAGGTTTGGTATAAACATTGAGATATCACATCTCTGTAATCGAAAGGGTCTCAGGATTGGAATGGGAAGGAGTTGGATATCCCATCTCATGTTATAGGAAGAGTCTCAGGTTTGGTATTAGAAGCATTGAGATATCACATCTCATGCTATAGGAAGTGTCTCAGGATTGGAATGGGAAGGACTTGGGTATCACATCTCATGCTATAGGGAGGGTCTCAAGTTTGATATTAGAAGCATTGAGATATCACATCTCATGCTATAGGAAGGGTCTCAGGATTGGAATGGGAAGGAGTTGGATATCACATCTCATGCTATAGGAAGGGTCTCAGGTTTGGTATAAGCAGTGAGATATCACATCTCATGCTATAGGAAGTGTCTCAGGATTGGAATGGGAAGGAGTTGGATATCACATCTCATGTTATAGGAAGGATCTCAGGTTTGGTATAAGCATTGAGATATCAGATCTCTGCTATCGGAAGGGTCTCAGGATTGGAAAGGGAAGGAGTTGGATATTCCCATCTTATGTTATAGGAAGGGTCTCAGGTTTGGTATTAGAAGCATTGAGATATCACATCTCATGCTTTAGAAAGGGTCTCAGGATTGGAATGGGAAGGACTTGGATATCACATCTCTTGCTATAGGGAGGGTCTCAAGTTTGATATTAGAAGCATTGAGGTATCACATTTCATGATATCGGAAGGGTCTCAAGATTGGAATGGGAAGGAGTTGGATATCACATCTCATGATAAAGGAAGGGTCTAAGGTTTGGAAGGGGAAGGATTTGGATATCACATCTCATGTTATAGGACGGGTCTCAGGTTTGGTATTAGAAGCATTGAGATATCAAGTCTCATGGTATAGGAAGGGTCTCAGGATTGGAATGGGATGGAGTTGGATATCACATCTCAAGCTATAGGAAGGGTCTCAGGATTAGAATGGGAAGGAGTTTGATATCACATCTCATGCCATAGTATGGGTCTCAGGTTTGGTAGAAGCATTGGGATATCACATCTCATGCTATCGGAAGGGTATCGGGATTGGATTTGGAAGGAGTTGGATATCCCATCTCATGCTATAGGAAGGGTCTCAGGTTGGAATGGGAAGGAGTTGGATATCACATCTCATGTTATAGGAAGGGTCTTAGGATTGGAATGGGAAGTACTTGGATATCACATCTCATGCTATAGGAAGGCTCTCAGGTTTGCAAGGGGAAAGAGTTGGATATCACATTTCATGCTATCAGAAGGATCTCAGGTTTGGTATAGAAGCATTGAGATATCATATCTTATGCTATCAGAAGAGTCTCAGGATTGGAATGGGAAGGAGTTGGATATCACATCTCATGCTAAAGGGAGGGTCTCAGGTTTGGAAGATAAGGATTTGGATATCACATCTCATGTTATAGGAAGGATCTCAGGTTTGGTATTAGAAGTATTGAGATATCACATCTCATGCTATCGGAAGGATCTCAGGTTTGGTATAGAAGCATTGTGATATATCTTATGCTATCAGAAGGGTCTCAGGATTGGAATGGGAAGGAGTTGGATATCACATCTCATGCTAAAGGGAGGGTCTCAGGTTTGGAAAGGGAAGGAGTTGGATATCACATTTCATGTTATAGGAAGGGTCTCAGGTTGGAATGGGAAGGAGTTGGATATCACATTTCATGTTATAGGAAGGGTCTCAGGATTGGAATGGGAAGGAGTTGGATATCACATCTCAAGCTTTAGGAAGGGTCTCAGGTTTGGTATAAGCATTGAGATAGCACATCCCATGCTATAGGAAGGGTCTCAGGATTGGAATGGGAAGGAGTTGGATATCACATCTCATGTTATAGGAAAGATCTCAGGTTTGGTATTAGAAGCATTGAGACATCACATCTCATGTTATAGGAAGGGTCTCAGGATTGGAATGGGAAGAAGTTGGATATCACATCTCATGCTATAGGAAGGGTCTCAGGTTTGGAAGGGGAAGGAGTTGGATATCCAATCTCATGTTATAGGACTGGTCTCAGGTTTGGTATTAGAAGCATTGAGATATCCCATCGCATGCTGTAGGAAGGTTCTCAGGTTTGGAATGGGGAGGAATTGTATATCACATCTCATGTCATAGGAAGGATCTCAGGTTTGGTATTAGAAGCATTGAGATATCACATCTCATGCTATAGGAATGGTCTCAGGATTGGAATGGGAAGGAGTTGGATATTACATTCCTGCTATAGGAAGGGTCTCATGTTTGGAATGGGAATGTGTTGGATATCACATATGCTATAGGAAGGGTCTCAGGTTTGGGACTGGAAGGAGTTGGATATCACATCTCATGTTATAGGAAGGGTCTCAGGTTTGGTATAAGCATTGAGATATCACATCTCTGCTATCGGAAGTGTCTCAGGATTGGAATGGGAAGGTGTTGGATATCCCATCTCATGTTATAGGACGGGTCTCAGGTTTGTTATTAGAATCATTGAGATATCATATTGCATGCTGTAGGAAGGGTCTAAGGATTGGAATGGGAAGGAGTTGGATATCCCATCTCATGTTATAGTAAGAGTCTCAAGTTTGGTATTAGAAGCATTTAGATATCACATCTCATGCTATAGGAAGTGTCTCAGGATTGGAATGGGAAGGAGTTGGATATCACATTTCATGTTAGAGGAAGGATCTCAGGTTTGGTATTAGAGGCATTGAGATATCACATCTCATGCTCTAGGAAGGGTCTCAGGATTGGAATGGGAAGGAGTTGGATATCACATCTCATGCTATAGGAAGGGTCTCAGGTTTGGTATAAGCATTGAGATATCACATCTCATGCTATAGGAAGGGTCTCAGGATTGGAATGGGAAGGAGTTGGATATCACATCTCATGTTATAGGAAGGATCTCAGGTTTGGTATT
The DNA here is from genome assembly GCF_040938575.1 of Ambystoma mexicanum. Classification (NCBI taxonomy): domain Eukaryota; kingdom Metazoa; phylum Chordata; class Amphibia; order Caudata; family Ambystomatidae; genus Ambystoma; species Ambystoma mexicanum. Next base: position 1,511,628,167 of record NC_090923.1, read on the forward strand.
AGAAGCATTGAGACATCACATCTCATGCTATCGGAAGGGTCTCAGGATTGGAATGGGAAGGACTTGGATATCACATCTCATGCTATAGGGAGGGTCTCAAGTTTGATATTAGAAGCATTGAGATATCATATCTCATGCTATAGGAAGGGTCTCAGGATTGGAAAGGGAAGGAGTTGGATATCACATCTCATGCTATAGGAAGGGTCTCAGGTTTGGTATAAGCAGTGAGATATCACATCTCATGCTATAGGAAGTGTCTCAGGATTGGAATGGGAAGGAGTTGGATATCACATCTCATGTTATAGGAAGGATCTCAGGTTTGGTATAAGCATTGAGATATCACATCTCTACTATCGGAAGGGTCTCAGGATTGGAATGGGAAGGACTTGGATATCACATCTCATGCTATAGGAAGGGTCTCAGGTTTGGTATAAGCATTGAGATATCACATCTCATGCTATAGAAAGGGTCTCAGGATTGGAATGGGAAGGAGTTGGATATCACATCTCATGTTATAGGAAGGATCTCAGGTTTGGTATTAGAAGCATTGAGACATCACATCTCATGCTATCGGAAGGGTCTCAGGATTGGAATGGGAAGGACTTGGATATCACATCTCATGCTATAGGGAGGGTCTCAAGTTTGATATTAGAAGCATTGAGATATCACATCTCATGATTTGGGAAGGGTCTCAGGGATGGAATGGGAAGGAGTTGGATATCACATCTCATGCTATAGGAAGGGTCTCAGGTTTGGTATAAGCAGTGAGATATCACATCTCTGCTATCGGAAGTGTCTCAGGATTGGAATGGGAAGGAGTTGGATATCCCATCTCATGTTATAGGAAGGGTCTCAGGTTGGAATGGGAAGGAGTTGGATATCACATTTCATGTTATAGGAAGGGTCTCAGGATTGGAATGAGAAGGACTTGGATATCATATCTCATGCTATAGGAAGGCTCTCAGGTTTGGAAGGGGAAGGAGTTGGATATCACATTTCATGTTAGAGGAAGGATCTCAGGTTTGGTATTAGAGGCCTTGAGATATCACATCTCATGCTATAGGAAGGGTCTCAGGATTGGAATGGGAAGGAGTTGGATATCACATCTCAAGCTATAGGAACAGTCTCAGGTTTGGTATAAGCATTGTGATATCACATCTCATGCTATAGGAAGGGTCTCAGGATTGGAATGGGAAGGAGTTGGATATCACATCTCATGTTATAGGAAAGATCTCAGGTTTGGTATTAGAAGCATTGAGACATCACATCTCATTTTATAGGAAGGGTCTCAGGATTGGAATGGGAAGAAGTTGGATATCACATCTCTTGCTATAGGAAGGGTCTCAGATTTGGTATAAGCATTGAGATATCACATCTCATGCTATAGGAAGGGTCTCAGGATTGGAATGGGAAGGAGTTGTATATGACATCTCATGCCATAGGAAGGGTCTCAGGTTTGGTATAAGCATTGAGATATCACATCACATGCTATAGGAAGGGTCTCAGGATTGGAATGGGAAGGACTTGGATATCACATCTCATGCTATAGGCAGGGTCTCAGGTTTGGAAAGGGAATGAGATGGATATCACATTTCATGTTAGAGGTAGGATCTCAGGTTTGGTATTAGAGGCATTGAGATATCACATCTCATGCTATCAGAAGGGTCTCAGGATTGGAATGGGAAGGAGTTGGATATCACATCTCATGCTAAAGGGAGGGTCTCAGGTTTGGAAGGGGAAGGATTTGGAAATCACATCTCATGTTATAGGAAGGATCTCAGGTTTGGTATTAGAAGCATTGAGATGTCACATCTCATGCTTTCATAAGGGTCTCAGGATTGGAATGGGAAGGAGTTGGATATCACATCTCATGTTATAGGAAGGATCTCAGGTTTGGTATTAGAAGCATTGAGACATCAAATCTCATGCTATAGGAAGGGTCTCAGGATTGGAATGGGAAGGAGTTGGATATCACATCTCATGCTATAGGAAGGGTCTCAGATTTGGTATAAGCATTGAGATATCACATCTCATGCTATAGGAAGGGTCACAGGATTGGAATGGGAAGGAGTTGTATATGACATCTCAGGCCATAGGAAGGGTCTCAGGTTTGGTATAAGCATTGAGATATCACATCTCTGCTATCGGAAGGGTCTCAGGATTGGAATGGGAAAGAATTGGATATCACATCTCATGTTATAGGAAGGATCTCAGATTTGGTATTAGAAGCATTGAGATATCCCTTCTCATGCTATAGGAAGGGTCTCAGGATTGGAATGTGAAGGATTTGGATATCACATCTCATGCTAAAGGAAGGGTCTCAGGTTTGGTAGAAGCATTGAGATATCACGTCTCTGCTATCGGAAGGGTCTCAGGATTGGATTGGGAAGGAGTTGGATATCCCTTCTCATGCTATAGGAAGGGTCTCAGGTTTGGTATAAGCATTGAGATATCACATCTCTGCTATCGGAAGGGTATCAGGATTGGATTGGGAAGGAGTTGGATATCCCTTCTCATGCTATAGGAAGTGTCTCAGGTTGGAATGGGAAGGAGTTGGATATCACATCACATGTTATAGGAAGGGTCTCAGGATTGGAATGGGAAGGATTTGGATATCACATCTCTTTCTATAGGAAGGGTCTCAGGATTGGAATGGGTAGGAGTTGGATATTACTTTCTTGCTATAGGAAGGGTCTCATGTTTGGAATGGGAAGGAGTTGGATATCACATATGCTATAGTTAGTGTCTCAGGTTTGGAACGGGAAGGAGTTGGATATCACATCTCATGTTATAGGAAGGGTCTCAGGTTTGGTATAAGCATTGAGATATCACATCTCTGCTATCGGAAGTGGCTCAGGATTGGAATGGGAAGGAGTTGGATATCCCATCTCATGTTATAGGACGAGTCTCTGGTTTGGTATTAGAATCATTGAGATATCACATCGCATGCTGTAGGAAGGGTCTAAGGATTGGAATGGGATGGACTTGGATATCACATCTCATGCTATAGGTAGGCTCTCAGGTTTGGTATAAGCATTGAGATATCACATCTCATGCTATAGCAAGGGTCTCAGGATTGGAATGGGAAGGAATTGGATATCACATCTCATGCTATAGGAAGGGTCTCAGATTTGGTATAAGCATTGAGATATCACATCTCATGCTATAGGAAGGGTCTCAGGATTGGAATGGGAAGGAGTTGTATATGACATCCCAGGCCATAGGAAGGGTCTCAGGTTTGGTATAAGCATTGAGATATCACATCTCTGCTATCGGAAGGGTCTCAGGATTGGAATGGGAAGGAGTTGGATATCCCATCTCATGTTATAGGAAGGGTCTCAGGTTTGGTATTAGAAGCATAGAGATATCACATCTCATGCTATAGGAAGGGTCTCAGGATTGGAATGGGAAGGACTTGGATGTCACATCTCATGCTATAGGGAGGGTCTCAAGTTTGATATTAGAAGCATTGAGATAACAAATCTCATGATATCGGAAGGGTCTCAGGATTGGAATGGGAAGGAGTTGGATATCACATCTCATGATAAAGGAAGGGTCTGAGGTTTGGAAGGGGAAGGATTTGGATATCACATCTCATGTTATAGGACGGGTCTCAGGTTTGGTATTAGAAGCATTGAGATATCAAGTCTCATGGTATAAGAAGGGTCTCAGAATTGGAATGGGAAGGAGTTGGATATCACACCTCAAGCTATAGGAAGGGTCTCAGGATTGTAATGGGAAGGAGTTTGATATCACATCTCATGCCATAGTATGGGTCTCAGGTTTGGTAGAAGCATTGGGATATCACATCTCATGCTATCGGAAGGGTATCAGTATTGGATTTGGAAGGAGTTGGATATCCCATCTCATGCTATAGGAAGGGTCTCAGGTTGGAATGGGAAGGAGTTGGATATCACATTTCATGTTATAGAAAGGGTCTCAGGATTGGAATGGGAAGGACTTGGATATCATATCTCATGCTATAGGAAGGCTCTCAGGTTTGGAAGGGGAAGGAGTTGGATATCACATTTCATGTTAGCGGAAGGATCTCAGGTTTGGTATTAGAGGCCTTGAGATATCACATCTCATGCTATAGGAAGGGTCTCTGGATTGGAATGGGAAGGAGTTGGATATCACATCTCAAGCTATAGGAAGGGTCTCAGGTTTGGTATAAGCATTGAGATATCACATCTCATGCTATAGGAAGGGTCTCAGGATTGGAATGGGAAGGAGTTGGATATCACATCTCATATTATAGGAAATATCTCAGGTTTGGTATTAGAAGCATTGAGACATCACATCTCATGTTATAGGAAGGGTCTGAGGATTGGAATGGGAAGAAGTTGGATATCACATCTCATGCTATAGGAAGGGTCTCAGGATTGGAATGGGAAGGAGTTGTATATGACATCTCATGCCATAGGAAGGGTCTCAGGTTTGGTATAAGCATTGAGATATCACATCACATGCTATAGGAAGGGTCTCAGGATTGGAATGGGAAGGACTTGGATATCACATCTCATGCTATAGGCAGGGTCTCAGGTTTGGAAAGGGAAGGAGATGGATATCACATTTCATGTTAGAGATAGGATCTCAGGTTTGGTATTAGAGGCATTGAGATATCACATCTCATGCTATCAGAAGGGTCTCAGGATTGGAATGGGAAGGAGTTGTATATCACATCTCATGCTAAAGGGAGGGTCTCAGGTTTGGAAGGGGAAGGATTTGGAAATCACATCTCATGTTATAGGAAGGGTCTCAGGTTTGGGATTAGAAGCATTGAGATATCACATCTCATGCTATAGGAAGGGTCTCAGGATTGGAATGAGGAGGACTTGGATGTCACATCTCATGCTATAGGGAGGGTCTCAAGTTTGATATTAGAAGCATTGAGATAACAAATCTCATGATATCGGAAGGGTCTCAGGATTGGAATGGGAAGGAGTTGGATATCACATCTCATGATAATGGAAGGGTCTAAGGTTTGGAAGGGGAAAGATTTGGATATCACATCTCATGTTATAGGACGGGTCTCAGGTTTGGTATTAGAAGCATTGAGATATCAAGTCTCATGGCATAGGAAGGGTCTCGGAATTGGAATGGGAAGGAGTTGGATATCACATCTCAAGCTATAGGAAGAGTCTCAGGATTGGAATGGGAATGAGTTTGATATCACATCTCATGCCATAGTATGGGTCTCAGGTTTGGTAGAAGCATTGGGATATCACATCACATGCTATTGGAAGGGTATCAGTATTGGATTTGGAAGGAGTTGGATATCCCATCTCATGCTATAGTATGGGTCTCAGGTTTGGTAGAAGCATTGGGATATCACATCTCATGCTATTGGAAGGGTATCAGTATTGGATTTGGAAGGAGTTGGATATCCCATCTCATGCTATAGGAAGGGTCTCAGATTTGGTATAAGCATTGAGATATCACATCTCATGCTATAGGAAGGGTCTCAGGATTGGATTGGGAAGGAGTTGTATATGACATCTCAGGCCATAGGAAGGGTCTCAGGATTGGTATAAGCATTGAGATATCACATCTCTGCTATCGGAAGGGTCTCAGGATTGGAATGGGAAGGAGTTGGATATCCCATCTCATGTTATAGGAAGGGTCTCAGGTTTGGTATTAGAAGCATTGAGATATCACATCTCATGCTATAGGAAGGGTCTCAGGATTGGAATGGGGAGGACTTGGATGTCACATCTCATGCTATAGGGAGGGTCTCAAGTTTGATATTAGAAGCATTGAGATAACAAATCTCATGATATCGGAAGGGTCTCAGGATTGGAATTGGAAGGAGTTGGATATCACATCTCATGATAAAGGAAGGGTCTAAGGTTTGGAAGGGGAAAGATTTGGATATCACATTTTATGTTATAGGACGGGTCTCAGGATTGGAATGAGAAGGACTTGGATATCATATCTCATGCTATAGGAAGGCTCTCAGGTTTGGAATGGGAATGAGTTTGATATCACATCTCATGCCATAGTATGGGTCTCGGGTTTGGTAGAAGCATTGGGATATCACATCTCATGCTAGTGGAAGGTTATCAGTATTGGATTTGGAAGGAGTTGGATATCCCATCTCATGCTATAGGAAGGGTCTCAGGTTGGAATGGGAAGGAGTTGGATATCACATTTCATGTTATAGGAAGGGTCTCAGGATTGGAATGAGAAGGACTTGGATATCATAGCTCATGCTATAGGAAGGCTCTCAGGTTTGGAAGGGGAAGGAGTTGGATATCACATTTCATGTTAGAGGAAGGATCTCAGGTTTGGTATTAGAGGCCTTGAGATATCACATCTCATGCTATAGGAAGGGTCTCAGGATTGGAATGGGAAGGAGTTGGATATCACATCTCAAGCTTTAGTAAGGGTCTCAGGTTTGGTATAAGCATTGAGATAGCACATCTCATGCTATAGGAAGGGTCTCAGGATTGGAATGGGAAGGAGTTGGATATCACATCTCATGTTATAGGAAAGATCTCCGGTTTGGTATTAGAAGCATTGAGACATCACATCTCATGTTATAGGAAGGGTCTCAGGATTGGAATGGGAAGAAGTTGGATATGACATATCATGCTATAGGAAGGGTCTCAGGTTTGGAAGGGGAAGGAGTTGGATATCCAATCTCATGTTATAGGACTGGTCTCAGGTTTGGTATTAGAAGCATTGAGATATCACATCGCATGCTGTAGGAAGGTTCTCAGGTTTGGTATTAGAAGCATTGAGACATCACATCTCATGCTATAGGAAGGGTCTCAGGATTGGAATGGGAAGGAGTTGGATATCACATCTCATGTTATAGGAAGGATCTCAGGTTTGGTATTAGAAGCATTGAGACATCACATCTCATGCTATAGGAAGGGTCTCAGGATTGGAATGGGAAGGAGTTGGATATCACATCTCATGCTATAGGAAGGGTCTCAGATTTGGTATAAGCATTGAGATATCACATCTCATGCTATAGGAAGGGTCTGAGGATTGGATTGGGAAGGAGTTGTATATGACATCTCAGGCCATAGGAAGGGTCTCAGGATTGGTATAAGCATTGAGATATCACATCTCTGCTATCGGAAGGGTCTCAGGATTGGAATGGGAAGGAGTTGGATATCCCATCTCATGTTATAGGAAGGGTCTCAGGTTTGGTATTAGAAGAATTGAGATATCACATCTCATGCTATAGGAAGGGTCTCAGGATTGGAATGGGGAGGACTTGGATGTCACATCTCATGCTATAGGGAGGGTCTCAAGTTTGATATTAGAAGCATTGAGATAACAAATCTCATGATATCGGAAGGGTCTCAGGATTGGAATGGGAAGGAGTTGGATATCACATCTCATGATAAAGGAAGGGTCTAAGGTTTGGAAGGGGAAAGATTTGGATATCACATCTCATGTTATAGGACGGGTCTCAGGTTTGGTATTAGAAGCATTGAGATATCAAGTCTCATGGCATAGGAAGGGTCTCAGAATTGGAATGGGAAGGAGTTTGATATCACATCTCATGCCATAGTATGGGTCTCAGGTTTGGTAGAATCATTGGGATATCACATCTCATGCTATTGGAAGGGTATCAGTATTGGATTTGGAAGGAGTTGGATATCCCATCTCATGCTATAGGAAGGGTCTCAGGTTGGAAAGGGAAGGAGTTGGATATCACATTTCATGTTATAGGAAGGGTCTCAGGATTGGAATGGGAAGGACTTGGATATCATATCTCATGCTATAGGAAGGCTCTCAGGTTTGGAAGGGGAAGGAGTTGGATATCACATTTCATGTTAGAGGAAGGATCTCAGGTTTGGTATAAGAGGCCTTGAGATATCACATATCATGCTATAGGAAGGGTCTCAGGATTGGAATGGGAAGGAGTTGGATATCACATCTCATGCTATAGGAAGGGTCTCAGATTTGGTATAAGCATTGAGATATCACATCTCATGCTATAGGAAGGGTCTCAGGATTGGATTGGGAAGGAGTTGTATATGACATCTCAGGCCATAGGAAGGGTCTCAGGATTGGTATAAGCATTGAGATATCACATCTCTGCTATCGGAAGGGTCTCAGGATTGGAATGGGAAGGAGTTGGATATCCCATCTCATGTTATAGGAAGGGTCTCAGGTTTGGTATTAGAAGAATTGAGATATCACATCTCATGCTATAGGAAGGGTCTCAGGATTGGAATGGGGAGGACTTGGATGTCACATCTCATGCTATAGGGAGGGTCTCAAGTTTGATATTAGAAGCATTGAGATAACAAATCTCATGATATCGGAAGGGTCTCAGGATTGGAATGGGAAGGAGTTGGATATCACATCTCATGATAAAGGAAGGGTCTAAGGTTTGGAAGGGGAAAGATTTGGATATCACATCTCATGTTATAGGACGGGTCTCAGGTTTGGTAGAAGCATTGGGATATCACATCTCATGCTATTGGAAGGGTATCAGTATTGGATTTGGAAGGAGTTGGATATCCCATCTCATGCTATAGGAAGGGTCTCAGGTTGGAAAGGGAAGGAGTTGGATATCACATTTCATGTTATAGGAAGGGTCTCAGGATTGGAATGGGAAGGACTTGGATATCATATCTCATGCTATAGGAAGGCTCTCAGGTTTGGAAGGGGAAGGAGTTGGATATCACATTTCATGTTAGAGGAAGGATCTCAGGTTTGGTATAAGAGGCCTTGAGATATCACATCTCATGCTATAGGAAGGGTCTCAGGATTGGAATGGGAAGGAGTTGGATATCACATCTCAAGCTTTAGGAAGGGTCTCAGGTTTGGTATTAGAAGCATTGAGACATCACATCTCATGTTATAGGAAGGGTCTCAGGATTGGAATGGGAAGAAGTTGGATATGACATCTCATGCTATAGGAAGGGTCTCAGGTTTGGAAGGGGAAGGAGTTGGATATCCAATCTCATGTTATAGGACTGGTCTCAGGTTTGGTATTAGAAGCATTGAGATATCACATCGCATGCTGTAGGAAGGTTCTCAGGTTTGGTATTAGAAGCATTGAGACATCACATCTCATGCTATAGGAAGGGTCTCAGGATTGGAATGGGAAGGAGTTGGATATCACATCTCATGTTATAGGAAGGATCTCAGGTTTGGTATTAGAAGCATTGAGACATCACATCTCATGCTATAGGAAGGGTCTCAGGATTGGAATGGGAAGGAGTTGGATATCACATCTCATGCTATAGGAAGGGTCTCAGATTTGGTATAAGCATTGAGATATCACATCTCATGCTATAGGAAGGGTCTCAGGATTGGATTGGGAAGGAGTTGTATATGACATCTCAGGCCATAGGAAGGGTCTCAGGATTGGTATAAGCATTGAGATATCACATCTCTGCTATCGGAAGGGTCTCAGGATTGGAATGGGAAGGAGTTGGATATCCCATCTCATGTTATAGGAAGGGTCTCAGGTTTGGTATTAGAAGAATTGAGATATCACATCTCATGCTATAGGAAGGGTCTCAGGATTGGAATGGGGAGGACTTGGATGTCACATCTCATGCTATAGGGAGGGTCTCAAGTTTGATATTAGAAGCATTGAGATAACAAATCTCATGATATCGGAAGGGTCTCAGGATTGGAATGGGAAGGAGTTGGATATCACATCTCATGATAAAGGAAGGGTCTAAGGTTTGGAAGGGGAAAGATTTGGATATCACAACTCATGTTATAGGACGGGTCTCAGGTTTGGTATTAGAAGCATTGAGATATCAAGTCTCATGGCATAGGAAGGGTCTCAGAATTGAAATGGGAAGGAGTTGGATATCACATCTCAAGCTATAGGAAGAGTCTCAAGATTGGAATGGGAAGGAGTTTGATATCACATCTCATGCCATAGTATGGGTCTCAGGTTTGGTAGAATCATTGGGATATCACATCTCATGCTATTGGAAGGGTATCAGTATTGGATTTGGAAGGAGTTGGATATCCCATCTCATGCTATAGGAAGGGTCTCAGGTTGGAAAGGGAAGGAGTTGGATATCACATTTCATGTTATAGGAAGGGTCTCAGGATTGGAATGGGAAGGACTTGGATATCATATCTCATGCTATAGGAAGGCTCTCAGGTTTGGAAGGGGAAGGAGTTGGATATCACATTTCATGTTAGAGGAAGGATCTCAGGTTTGGTATAAGAGGCCTTGAGATATCACATATCATGCTATAGGAAGGGTCTCAGGATTGGAATGGGAAGGAGTTGGATATCACATCTCATGCTATAGGAAGGGTCTCAGATTTGGTATAAGCATTGAGATATCACATCTCATGCTATAGGAAGGGTCTCAGGATTGGATTGGGAAGGAGTTGTATATGACATCTCAGGCCATAGGAAGGGTCTCAGGATTGGTATAAGCATTGAGATATCACATCTCTGCTATCGGAAGGGTCTCAGGATTGGAATGGGAAGGAGTTGGATATCCCATCTCATGTTATAGGAAGGGTCTCAGGTTTGGTATTAGAAGAATTGAGATATCACATCTCATGCTATAGGAAGGGTCTCAGGATTGGAATGGGGAGGACTTGGATGTCACATCTCATGCTATAGGGAGGGTCTCAAGTTTGATATTAGAAGCATTGAGATAACAAATCTCATGATATCGGAAGGGTCTCAGGATTGGAATGGGAAGGAGTTGGATATCACATCTCATGATAAAGGAAGGGTCTAAGGTTTGGAAGGGGAAGGATTTGGATATCACATCTCATGTTATAGGACGGGTCTCAGGTTTGGTATTAGAAGCATTGAGATATCAAGTCTCATGGCATAGGAAGGGTCTCAGAATTGGAATGGGAAGGAGTTGGATATCACATCTCAAGCTATAGGAAGAGTCTCAAGATTGGAATGGGAAGGAGTTTGATATCACATCTCATGCCATAGTATGGGTCTCAGGTTTGGTAGAAGCATTGGGATATCACATCTCATGCTATTGGAAGGGTATCAGTATTGGATTTGGAAGGAGTTGGATATCCCATCTCATGCTATAGGAAGGGTCTCAGGTTGGAAAGGGAAGGAGTTGGATATCACATTTCATGTTATAGGAAGGGTCTCAGGATTGGAATGGGAAGGACTTGGATATCATATCTCATGCTATAGGAAGGCTCTCAGGTTTGGAAGGGGAAGGAGTTGGATATCACATTTCATGTTAGAGGAAGGATCTCAGGTTTGGTATAAGAGGCCTTGAGATATCACATATCATGCTATAGGAAGGGTCTCAGGATTGGAATGGGAAGGAGTTGGATATCACATCTCAAGCTTTAGGAAGGGTCTCAGGTTTGGTATAAGCATTGAGATAGCACATCTCATGCTATAGGAAGGGTCTCAGGATTGGAATGGGAAGGAGTTGGATATTACATCTCATGTTATAGGAAAGATCTCAGGTTTGGTATTAGAAGCATTGAGACATCACATCTCATGTTATAGGAAGGGTCTCAGGATTGGAATGGGAAGAAGTTGGATATCACATCTCATGCTATAGGAAGGGTCTCAGGTTTGGAAGGGGAAGGAGTTGGATATCCAATCTCATGTTATAGGACTGGTCTCAGGTTTGGTATTAGAAGCATTGAGATATCACATTGCATGCTGTAGGAAGGTTCTCAGGTTTGGTATTAGAAGCATTGAGACATCACATCTCATGCTATAGGAAGGGTCTCAGGATTGGAATGGGAAGGAGTTGGATATCACATCTCAAGCTATAGGAAGAGTCTCAAGATTGGAATGGGAAGGAGTTTGATATCACATCTCATGCCATAGTATGGGTCTCAGGTTTGGTAGAAGCATTGGGATATCACATCTCATGCTATTGGAAGGGTATCAGTATTGGATTTGGAAGGAGTTGGATATCCCATCTCATGCTATAGGAAGGGTCTCAGGTTGGAAAGGGAAGGAGTTGGATATCACATTTCATGTTATAGGAAGGGTCTCAGGATTGGAATGGGAAGGACTTGGATATCATATCTCATGCTATAGGAAGGCTCTCAGGTTTGGAAGGGGAAGGAGTTGGATATCACATTTCATGTTAGAGGAAGGATCTCAGGTTTGGTATAAGAGGCCTTGAGATATCACATATCATGCTATAGGAAGGGTCTCAGGATTGGAATGGGAAGGAGTTGGATATCACATCTCAAGCTTTAGGAAGGGTCTCAGGTTTGGTATAAGCATTGAGATAGCACATCTCATGCTATAGGAAGGGTCTCAGGATTGGAATGGGAAGGAGTTGGATATTACATCTCATGTTATAGGAAAGATCTCAGGTTTGGTATTAGAAGCATTGAGACATCACATCTCATGTTATAGGAAGGGTCTCAGGATTGGAATGGGAAGAAGTTGGATATCACATCTCATGCTATAGGAAGGGTCTCAGGTTTGGAAGGGGAAGGAGTTGGATATCCAATCTCATGTTATAGGACTGGTCTCAGGTTTGGTATTAGAAGCATTGAGATATCACATTGCATGCTGTAGGAAGGTTCTCAGGTTTGGTATTAGAAGCATTGAGACATCACATCTCATGCTATAGGAAGGGTCTCAGGATTGGAATGGGAAGGAGTTGGATATCACATCTCATGTTATAGGAAGGATCTCAGGTTTGGTATTAGAAGCATTGAGACATCACATCTCATGCTATAGGAAGGGTCTCAGGATTGGAATGGGAAGGAGTTGGATATCACATCTCATGCTATAGGAAGGGTCTCAGATTTGGTATAAGCATTGAGATTTCACATCTCATGCTATAGGAAGGGTCTCAGGATTGGATTGGGAAGGAGTTGTATATGACATCTCAGGCCATAGGAAGAGTCTCAGGATTGGTATAAGCATTGAGATATCACATCTCTGCTATCGGAAGGGTCTCAGGATTGGAATGGGAAGGAGTTGGATATCCCATCTCATGATAAAGGAAGGGTCTAAGGTTTGGAAGGGGAAAGATTTGGATATCACATCTCATGTTATAGGACGGGTCTCAATTTTGATATTAGAAGCATTGAGATAACAAATCTCATGATATCGGAAGGGTCTCAGGATTGGAATGGGAAGGAGTTGGATATCACATCTCATGATAAAGGAAGGGTCTAAGGTTTGGAAGGGGAAAGATTTGGATATCACATCTCATGTTATAGGACGGGTCTCAGGTTTGGTATTAGAAGCATTGAGATATCAAGTCTCATGGTATAGGAAGGGTCTCAGAATTGGAATGGGAAGGATTTCTGATATCACATCTCAAGCTATAGGAAGAGTCTCAGGATTGGAATGGGAAGGAGTTTGATATCACATCTCATGCCATAGTATGGTTCTCAGGTTTGGTAGAAGCATTGGGATATCACATCTCATGCTATTGGAAGGGTATCAGTATTGTATTTGGAAGGAGTTGGATATCCCATCTCATGCTATAGGAAGGGTCTCAGGTTGGAATGGGAAGGAGTTGAATATCACATTTCATGTTATAGGAAGGGTCTCAGGATTGGAATGGGAAGGAGTTGGATATCACATCTCAAGCTTTAGGAAGGGTCTCAGGTTTGGTATAAGCATTAAGATAGCACATCTCATGCTATAGGAAGGGTCTCAGGATTGGAATGGGAAGGAGTTGGATATCACATCTCATGTTATAGGAAAGATCTCAGGTTTGGTATTAGAAGCATTGAGACATCACATCTCATGTTATAGGAAGGGTCTCAGGATTGGAATGGGAAGAAGTTGGATATCACATCTCATGCTATAGGAAGGGTCTCAGGTTTGGAAGGGGAAGGAGTTGGATATCCAATCTCATGTTATAGGACTGGTCTCAGGTTTGGTATTAGAAGCATTGAGATATCACATCGCATGCTGTAGGAAGGTTCTCAGGTTTGGAATGGGGAGGAATTGGATATCACATCTCATGTCATAGGAAGGATCTCAGGTTTGGTATTAGAAGCATTGAGATATCACATCTCATGCTATAGGAATGGTCTCAGGATTGGAATGGGAAGGAGTTGGATATTACATTCTTGCTATAGGAATGGTCTCAGGATTGGAATGGGAAGGAGTTGGATATTACATTCTTGCTATAGGAAGGGTCTCATGTTTGGAATGGGAAGGAGTTGGATATCACATATGCTATAGGAAGGGTCTCAGGTTTGAAACGGGAAGGAGTGTAGGGTATTTTGTGGAGATTTGGGGCCTGACGGTATTTTATTACCGCCGAAAAATAACTTAGCAATAATCACTCTTTGTATTCAGATTTGGCCATGTGCAACAATAATACAATGGACATGCATTATTTCAGCACCCAGACCTGCATATTTGGTATACGTGGTTGGTGGTATTTTGGTGAGCATAATTCCCTTGTTTTATTTGTGGCCCCAATGTCCAGAATCCCTTATCTTTGCTTAGATTTTTCGTGTGATCACTAGAGAGACCTCAGACCTGCATTCTAGGAATACCACATTTCCAGTGATAGTGTTGGTGTGCCACCATGGGCGAACTCACTGACTTATTTACGACAGAGAGCTATATGTGGTAGTCTTGTGGTAATTTCCACTACCTTATATACGGTAGGGAGCTATGTTCAGAGAGTCTCTCTTCCCGTTGGCTCATGTACCTCCAACAAGTTATGCTACAGTCACTCACAATTATTCATACTGATTCTGACATGCACACATCTGCCTTAAAATGACCATTGCACTGTTTAAAAATCTCCCCACATCATCGGCATTGTAATGGTAAATAGAAAATAAAACACCCGTCTGTTTTCAAATATTTTCTGTATTATAAAAGCTGCATTTAGACACGATCTCATTCTTTACAGAAATAAATAAAATGGTACAGTCAAAGCATTGTCTATGACACACTGCAAAGAGCGTGGCGGAGAACAGAATTCAAATTGCAACATTGGTATTTGATTAAGACACGCACAGGAATCCTACACTGACTGCATATTACCGTACACACACACGGCTCCCACGCTTATGTAATTACCTTATCTTTTTATTTGTTCTCTTTGTGAATGTGGCTCTCTTGGATTAACTCCAGCAAAAAGGAACGCTTGCCTTCTCAAGCCGGGGTCATTGCTTGGAATTCTCAGCTTTTTCAGATAGGAATGCCTCAGCCAGTGGAAAGGTTTTTCTTTCAGCTCTCCCCAATCTCGACTGCAGCAGGACACAGGAATCTGCATTCAGTCAGGACCCCACAGCCAGGTCTTCTCCCCAGTAGTGCAGAAAGATGTCTGCCTGTCTTTTTCCCTGATACTGCCCACTAAAACTTTCCTCTCAGCCCTCTGTATGACGTGTCCCAATGAAATCCATCATCTCTCATCCTCCTACTCTTCAACAATAGCTTCGCTTATACATTTGCAATTGTTGCAAATCTGACTTCCTCCTTCCTGCAGTTACTGTGCACAAAAACACGGAGAATCAGGCAGAGAAGAGAAGAGAAAAAAATCTGCACACACATTTAAATGGTTTTCAGAGTATGCCTAATTCTGCAGTGGAGAACACATTTTATTAGTGGGTTATATTAAAATAAGGTTTTATTAGTCAGGTTAATGGTTAATAGGTTAGCTGTTAATTTTCAAATGTGTCTCTAGCAATATAGGCATTTCAGGTGAAAAATAGTGTGCATTTTTAAATGAACACGTGTGCTTTTAACTGTAAAAATAGATTTGCATCTTATATGTTAAAATCGTTTTTGACTGAATAGTCTGTCTTTCCTTGTTAATCTGCTAACCCATATAGCAATGCACCGCACCCTTGTGGTGGTGGTGCTGCAAAAAAAATGTTGCTACTTGTGCAGTAGCGCTGTACTCTGTGCTGTTTGCTAAATATCCTTACATATACCCTCCTTTTGTTTTTAGAACTTGGCTATAATTCAAGCCAATTCCTAAAAACAACTTGTTCTATTTTTTTTACAATATAGCAATCCAACAAAATGAATATTCATGTGCATCAATGAAAATTTGCAATCAACATTTCATCTGAGTCCATCAGTTCATAAAATGTTCCACATTTGCCTTCTCAGTGGAAGTGGCATTACTTTAAGTTTAAATTTTCCAAGTCAATTAAAAACAATGAAATAAAACAACTAACTGAAACAAATAAGTAATATAACAAGTTAAAATAAATAATTAAAATAATAAATACGTGGAACTTCATATGCCGGAACTTTTGTTTTGTCTCTTTTGGTATGTCCCGACCAGCGATGTTATTCGGTTCATTCGAGTACTCTTTCATCTTGGCAACCTTGAATCCACAGTAGTCATCTCTTTTGGCATTCCGGTTATTTTGTCTTCACCTCCACCTGGAGGCAGGCATCTTTTGGTCTTCATCCAGGGGACTCCAGGACTCCATCGTCTCCCGTGGCCTCTGATCCCGGAACCTCCGACCAAATAATGTTAATTGTCTAAATCAAAATAGAAAATAAACAGATTAAGTACATAGCACAATACTAATTTCCACCTTTTGCCAAAAATAAAACATGCTTGGTAAAAATACTTCGTTTTTTTTTCTTTTTTCTGAAATTAAACACAAGTTAAAAGAAAACAAACACATATAAAACAGCATTCAATATTTAATACACTTTCTCTCTGCACACCAACCATGAGCTTCCATTATATGTGCATTTATTTATTTATTTATTTATTTATTTATTTTATATTATATATTTTACATATACTACAGTGTTTATGTGCCATCATAACAATCAACTTTTTTTAACTTCTTTGTCACTGCCTCCTGATTACACCCATTTATTTTCTCAAGGGACTCTATCCGTTTCCACATGCTCAAGCTGCCTGATCTCATGTCTGGGATGGCATGGTTTGATTTGATTTACATGGACAAACTGCTCTATTGCTGTTTCACCTTCATTTTTCAAAATTTTATACACTACAGGAGAGACTTTATCTATAATTCGAAATGGCCCCTGCCAGGCTGCTAGAAATTTAGAATTTTTCTGTTTACTTTTTCCAAAATGAAACTTGTACACCTGATCCCCTACACTGTATTCCTTTACTGATGACTTTTTATCATAATATGACTTTGCACTGTCAGCAGCTCTTTCCAGATTTCTCTGCACAAAAGCAAATGCATGTTGCAAATGCCTCCTCAGTTCATCAATATATTCATGAACCGTGGATGCACTCACTAGAGTTTGCTCATGTGTTCTGTATAGTAGGTGTTGTGGTAACACCATTTTCCTACCTGTTAAGACCTCATGGGGGCTAACACCTGTTGCTTTGGCAGGAGTCGACCTGATTGCCATCAAAACCAATGGTAAACGCAAATCCCAGCTGGAACCTGCTTCTGCCACAAATTTCTTTAAAATATCCACAACAGACCTATTGCTTCTTTCAACTGTACCTGAAGACGCCGCCCGATATGCGATATGTAGTTTCCTTTTCACACCTAGTATTTGCCATACCTTGCTCATTAGAGTACTTGTGAAATGACTTCCTCTGTCTGACTCAATTCTTTGCGGCAACCCAAACCTTGAGAACACATGGTTCACCAGTAATGTGGCTGCTGTTTGCGCACTACAATCTGGTGCAGGAATGCACTCAATCCACTTTGACATCAAACATACCACACTCAAAATATAACGGTGTCCCCTGCTCGACCTTTTTAAAGGACCTACATAGTCTATTTGCAAATCTGACCATGGGAGAGTTAGGCCTCTTTTCATCAATGGTGCTCTATGCATTGGTGAAGCAGGTTTAAATTGGGCGCATACTAGACATCCTCTAGTATATAATTCCACATCTTGGGACATATGAGGCCAGTAAGCATAATCTTTTAGTATTCCTAATGTTTTTTGTGAACCTCTATGGCCTGCAGTTATGGCATCGTGTGCATGGTGTAGCATTAGTCCCCTGAATGAAAGGGGTACTACCCACTGTATTTGCCCTGTTATGGACTCTCTAATCATGAGTCCATCCTGTAATCTAATTCGTGTTTTGTTCTTTAATAACACCCTCAACTCTTCTTTTCCCATACAATCATTTTCTGTTAAAGGATTTTGTTCAGGATCTATCAAATGATTATAATAGATTCCCAAAATTTGATCATTCTTTTGTGCCTCAATCAAATCTTGGTCTGGCGTGTCATGACTCCACTGCACCACCGGTTGATCTACCTCCTTTGGTGCTTTAGAACGTGTGACTGCATCAATTTGTATTTCACCCATTAAATAATCAATAGGTAGCAATTCTCCCATCACAGCCCCAATCTTAGCCAGATGGTCTGCCTTATCATTTCCCTCCTTATCCTCTCCTGGTGTTTTTAAATGCCCACGAATTTTTCTCCAGTATATTGTTAAATTATTTTCTGACACCAATTTGTCTATGGCTTGTATCATTTTTCCATGTTTAAGTGGCTTTTTGTTGTATGTAACCATGCCTCTTGCTTTCCAACCAGGCAAATACTCCACAAAGCTATTCCGTGCATAGTCAGAATCAGTCACCAGGACAATTTCACTGAACTTTTTATCAACTGCAGTAGCAATTGCTTTATAGATGGCTGCCAATTCCGCCACCTGACTGCTCCTATCTCCAATCCTCATCCCTATACTAGGAACGCCTTCACATTTCAACCAGACATTTCCTATTCCTGCCACTAATTGTTTATTACTGTCATTTTCAATGTGAAAAGCACAACCATCCACATATACAGTTGGCAAATCCTTGCATGTTTTTTCATCAAAAGCTTTGTGTGGTGATTGTTCAAATTCCTGTAAACTAGCTTCCACATCCATTTCATTTGTTATTTGTTCAGCTGCACAGTCATGTAAGTCAGCTAACCCTTGAGCAATTGGGCTCTTTTTATTTTGTCCATATCTTACTTCTACGGGAAAACCTTGTAATGCCAGCGTCCATGAAGTGATTCTGGATTGCGCTTTGTTTCAATAATCACCTTTTCTCCCTGAACAATGGGGCGAAAATGTTGTAGCGCCCACACAGTGGTTAATAGGGCCTTTTCACATTCATTAAATTTCATTTCAACTTGGGAAAATGCCTTACTTGCATATGCAATGGTTTTGTGATTCAAATCGTGTTTTTGTGATAACACTGCTGACATACAATGTTCAGAAAAGCCTATTTCTATAAAGAAATCCCTGTCCTTTATGGGGTATGCTAAACATGGTGCCTTTACAAGACATTCCTTCAATCTAGCCACTGCATCAGACTGCTCTCTTTCCCATCTCCAGGGAGTATTTAGTTTAAGCAGTTTAGTCAATGGTTGAGTGATTTCTGCATAATTCTCAACGAACTTTCTGTTATAGCCTGTCATCCCTAATAAACTTTTTACTCCTTTCACATTTTTAGGATCTTTTAATCTTTGTATGGCCTCTATTTTCCTCCTTTGTGGATTTAGCCCATGTTCAGTCACTTCATGCCCTAGAAAGTTCACTTTTTTCTTGCACCATTGTGCTTTTTGCAAAGATACTTTGGCGCCTGCTTTCTGCAATTGGCCAAGCACATGTCTTATTTCATCAAAATGGCTTTTAAGGTTTTCATTTTTTATCAGGACATCATCCACATAAACTATTGTTCCTCTTTCCGCTGCATCTGGCATGGCCTTTCTCAAAAATATGCCAAATTCACTCCCACTATTGATGTACCCGAACGGAGCTCTAAGCCAGGCATATTGAGTCCTGTCAAATGTAAAGGAAAATAGGTGTTGTATCTCCTCTGCCAATGGCACACACCAATATCCAGATGTGAGATCTAACGTGGTAAATACATTTGAACCATGTATCTGAGCTAGGCCCTGATCAATGAATGGTAGTGGCCATCTAGATACTGGTACTCTTTTATTTAACTCTCTTAAGTCTGCACACAGCCGCCATTGACCATTTGGCTTTAACACACCTAAAATAGGCGTATTGGATGTGCTATGAATGGGCCTAATTATTCCCCGTGATTCCAAATTTTTAATAATCTCTGCCAATGATTCTAAACATGCCAGCGGTAGTCTATACTGGCGTACAAACACTGGATTTCTGCTACAACCTTCTGGTAGTGTGGCCACATGTAAATCAGTTAAACCACAATCATAAGCATCTTTTGCAAATACATCCTTAAACTCCATAAATATTTCCCTCAGGTCGTTTCGATCCCCATCGCTGTCACATGCATCCGCTAAGGAGATCTGCTCTTCTACCATTCTGGAAAATTCTGGAAACTCTTCTGGTAAAGGAATCTCAGCGCTTTCCTCTAACTGTGTGGCTGTGTCTTTTTGTAGAGCTGCCACTTTTAAATATTTTGGCATATCAGCTTCCACTTCAATGGGCTGATTTCCTGTTTCATTTTCATTTAAATTAAATATTATGCAATCCTCTTGATGGCAGCACACTGTCTCATTTGAATCATAAGGATACACAGAATGAATTTTAAATATTCCTTCGGGCTGAGAGTCCAGGTGTTCTGGCAACTCGCCCTTGGCATCTACATATTTTTCAGGAATATTCCCAATCACCATGTTATTTAAATCTGCCGTATAATGTGATTTTTGTATGGCCATTCCTAATGGGGAGTTTTCCTCTAAATGAATATCCTGACAACCTTTATTATTTACCATGATTTTTACAGATCCCTCACCAATGTCTACCAATGGAATGTATTCATAATCCAGGCCTTGCTGTTTTATGGATTCATTCAGGCATACAAATGCATCAGAGCCTTTCATCTGCTGTCCATTTTTGCATTTCAGTGTTATTGCAAACTGTTTTGTAAATGCAGGAACAATAGTATTTTTCCTCATTTGTAATTCGACTGCATAAGGAACTAGTTGTGCACAATGATAAGCCCTTCTTTTGTCTTCAAATTCAGGTGCCGGACCACCTAGGCGTGACCATATTTTTTGATTAAGGAAATCTAACACCATACAGATTCTGTGCATGATGTCATTGCCCATGTAAAATTCATTTTGTGCTCCACTCACTATCCATACATTATGGTAAATTATTTTCTGCCCAATGCTAATTTTAAGCATGCATCTGCCTGCAATTCGGTTTTCAAAGTCTGGACTGTCCAACCCAGAAACATATTGGTTTTTAATCCTAAATTTCGGGATTTCTTCCCTCTCCATAATTTTTTGCAACAATTTCTCATTAATGAAACTCCTTTCATGTTCAAGCGCTAAAGTGGCTTTTATTGTTTTAAGATAATCATTTATACCAACGTGAACCCATGGTTGCTCATCTTCCATGTGTATTTCTGCCAGAGTGGTAATGTGTTTTTCTGAATCTGTTTTAGGAACAATATTCTGTTTGCATGTTTTCTCTTTTAAATAGAAACGTAATGTGTGTTCGTCTATGGCAGTCTGCCAATCTTTCCTTGGGTCCAAGCATATTTGTACAGGTAGTTTTTCATTGTCGCTCTGATCTTTGTCTTGACACATTAATATAACAGTGACACTAGGTATGCAGCTATTCTGGAGATATACCTCCACAGCATCATTTGTTTTGGCAACGGTGTGACATTCTTTTATATTGCTGTTTTGTGATTTTAGTTTCTTAGGCCTCAATGGTTTTTTGGTTAAGGACCACAGCACTCCATTCACCCCATCTATGAGAGGAGACAATCTTTTCAGGCAATCTGTCCCCATCAGAAATGGAATTTCACAAATAGATGTGATCAATACCTCTTGTTTCATTCTGTGCTTTCCTATTTTTATGTCAACCTCAGTTACACCTATGATGGGCACCTCCTCCCCATTAAAGTTATGCACTGGGCCTTGATTTGCCTTCACTGTGATCTGACTCTGTGGAGGCCTCCCTTCATTGATACTCTTTACCAGCTCCTTGGACATAATTGTGGCCTGTGCGCCAGTGTCAATCATAGCGAAGGTGTGGCATTTTTCTTCTACAGTGATGGGTGCATAATATCTGTCCTCAACTTCCTCTAATACACATAAGAAATGTGAATTCTTACTGATTTCAGGGCTCACCTTTCTCAGGTCTTTTTCACTTTTGGCTAAGCACATTGGTAAATGAAAAGACATTTTTCCCTCCTTTTTACCCATTTCTGTGCGAGATATTTTATTCATTTCTCCATGATCAGAGGTTTTTTGGAGTGTGGCCACTGTTCGCCCATCCATCTGGGTAACATCAGAGACCACATTACAACCTTCCAACTGAACATGTGTAACAACATCATCCAGCAATTTGTCATTTTTTAATTCTGTGCATTTGTGATCATTTAGTGTAATACCAGCCCTTGCAGCCTCGTCAAGAATATGTGGCTCAAAGAATTCTTCAGGTGATTGACTTGTACCCTCCTTGTGAGTATTTCCTTTTTCTGTCTGTGTTTGGTCATTGTTTTGATTGCCCAGGGAAGGAGCTATGGCATCCCCACTTACTCCCTGTTCACTGGTATTCCCCATGCATGAGTCATTTTTCTTAAATCTGTTCCTTTGTTCTTTTGGAATTCCTAATGTTTCTTTTTCATTTGTGCAAATCTTTACTGTTTTATTTAGCTCTAAGCTAAACCGTACCTCTTTTTTAGAAGTATTTGCACTTTCTGTCACAATTTCATTTACTGGTACTTTCATTTTTAATCCATTAGGCATCTCAGAGTTGTTATGCAAAATTATATCAGAGCAATCTGTCATTTTGGCACTGCGATTATCATGAGTACTTAGTCACTTTTCGGAAGCCCCCCGGTCATTGCTATGGCCATCAGCCCCCTCTTTGGAAGGTTGTTTTTGCGCTGTATAGAGCTTTCCTATTTGCTCAGCTAACATTTTCACTTGGGCCTCAAGGCACTGGAACCTTTCCATCTCTCTAGGATCCTCTTTCTGTGGCCTAGGTCGATATTGGTTGTTTTCCTCCTGATTGGATCTATTCTGATACCTCTCAGGTGATTGATACCGGTTGGGATGGTTTCTGAACTCTTGATTCATTTGTGGAGGGGAGCGGGTTGCACCCATCCTTTGATTATAGTCCCCTGGTGGGGAATCATTGTACTGGCGTGGACTGTAGTTCACGTTTTGCCTCATGTCCTGTCTCTCAGATTGTGGGTACTGGCCCCTATGTTGATTTCCATTATCAGTAAATCGATCCACATATCGGGGCCTATCCTGATTACCATATATCATGGTGTTGGGATCAAACCTACTCTGTGTCCCCAATGACTGGTAGGGACCATCGTTTCTTTGATCTTGATTTTGTCTCTGGTTATTGTTCATACCTGCCATATCAGACCGGTATCTTACCCGGGGTCTATCTCCTAAATATCTAGGGCTGATGTAGCTCTCTCTATTACTAGGATCATGTGATTGGAACATTGGTACAGGAAATGGCGATCTTTGTTGATTACCCCTTTGTTCAGGTGTCACATTATTTTTACCTTGGCTTTGAGCAGACTCAAGGGACATTTTGGCTGACCTGATTTCCATTACTGTGGCTGAGGGTTCTTTAGATTTAGGCCTAGTATCTTTCATTTTACACTTTCTCTACCCTGACAATAGAGTACCTCATATAGCTTAGTGCTTTGATGTACAATCCATTCAAGGGACTTGTCACGGTCAAATTCACGGACCAATTGGGATATGATGTCTTTCTGTAGCCCATAGAAGTATGCGGTTTTAAACTCATTGGAATTTGAGTCAAAAGATACATCAAAGCGAGAGAATGCTCTTTTTAAGTCTTGTAAAAATTGGCGAGGGGATGTATTAGGTCCAGCAGTAATAGTGTACGCGACTTTCTTTGCCTCCTGCAATGACTGAAAAGGAGAAAAATGACGCCTAATTTCTTTTTCAAACTCCAGCCATGTCATATTCTGCTGTTCATTTAATCCCCTTATGATGCTGGCCGTCGGGGCATCTAAAGTTAAATGAAAATATTGTCTGTACTGTTCCTTAGGTATCTGGAGTGCTTTAAAAATGTCATGTACCGCTTCTAAGTGATCCTCAATGCAGCATTCATCTCCCTTTTTAAATGGTTTGATCAGGGCTTTAATGGATTTCATTATTTTTATGGGGCTACTTGTTGCAATGCATGGAATTGCACTATTTTGTGAGTCAATCCTGTTTTCAGGTGTATGAGATTGGTGACTGCCCCCAATGGGAGTATCAAATCCCCCAAGGGCGCTGCAACCAAGTTCAGTCACCGGCCCAGTCACTGGGGCACTAGCTCTTTGGGCAGAGCTAGAATTCACCTCCACTCCATTGAATGTGGTACCCTGCCGCCTCTCCTGGGACCTGGGAATGCACATTTGCTGTTCTAAGTCCTTACACTTTTTAAGGAGTCTGGTTGCTTCATTCTGCAAATAATTATTTTCATCGCTCATTTTATTAATCGCCTCCTGCATGTCGCACATTTGCATTTGGCATTCATTGAACTCTTTATTTCTCTTGTCTCTTTCTTGGATCATTTTAATCATTTCTTGTTCTACACTCTGGAGATCACCTTCTTTTTCGCAATGTTCTTTTTGTAAAATCTGCATTTCTGAAACAACCTCATCTTTATCCTGCCTAATGTGATCCACTAAGGCTTTTAAGTGTGTCAATTCTTGCTCACTATCTTCAAATTGTTTCTTGCTTTTGGATAACTGAGTATCAAAGTCTCTGCATTTTAATTGCATGTCTTTTTGGCATACATCCAATTCTGCTCTCAACATTTCCTGATTTTTACTTGCCCCATCTAATTCAGTCTTTAACCTGTTAATTAGCTGAGTATCATTCTCTTGCATTCGCAGGGACTTGTTTAAAATAAACCATATTTTGCCGCATAGCCGTATTAAACAGTCTTTCTCTGCATTTTTATCGGCTGCATTCAATAATCTTGTAAGGCAGACCTGAATTATGCTGCCTTCTGCAAAAATATTGTCTAGTTTTTCTTTCTGCACCTCACCCTGAATGCGGTTACTCCAGTCTAACGTGCTATTCGAAGACCAATTCCCATGTGCAAATAACTTTGCCTCTAAATATTGCACTAGATCTGAGAATGTGGTTTCCCTTTGTGACATTCTGAAATTCGTTTTTAGTGGCACACTGCTATTATAAAATGGGTTCCCTTTAATGTGCAAATGGCAGTGTGAGACACGCTTGCCACGCCCAGTAGGTACTCTGTGATCACTTTCCCGGCCTGCAACGCACCATAAATATGTAGGGTATTTTGTGGAGATTTGGGGCCTGACGGTATTTTATTACCGCCGAAAAATAACTTAGCAATAATCACTCTTTGTATTCAGATTTGGCCATGTGCAACAATAATACAATGGACATGCATTATTTCAGCACCCAGACCTGCATATTTGGTATACGTGGTTGGTGGTATTTTGGTGAGCATAATTCCCTTGTTTTATTTGTGGCCCCAATGTCCAGAATCCCTTATCTTTGCTTAGATTTTTCGTGTGATCACTAGAGAGACCTCAGACCTGCATTCTAGGAATACCACATTTCCAGTGATAGTGTTGGTGTGCCACCATGGGCGAACTCACTGACTTATTTACGACAGAGAGCTATATGTGGTAGTCTTGTGGTAATTTCCACTACCTTATATACGGTAGGGAGCTATGTTCAGAGAGTCTCTCTTCCCGTTGGCTCATGTACCTCCAACAAGTTATGCTACAGTCACTCACAATTATTCATACTGATTCTGACATGCACACATCTGCCTTAAAATGACCATTGCACTGTTTAAAAATCTCCCCACATCATCGGCATTGTAATGGTAAATAGAAAATAAAACACCCGTCTGTTTTCAAATATTTTCTGTATTATAAAAGCTGCATTTAGACACGATCTCATTCTTTACAGAAATAAATAAAATGGTACAGTCAAAGCATTGTCTATGACACACTGCAAAGAGCGTGGCGGAGAACAGAATTCAAATTGCAACATTGGTATTTGATTAAGACACGCACAGGAATCCTACACTGACTGCATATTACCGTACACACACACGGCTCCCACGCTTATGTAATTACCTTATCTTTTTATTTGTTCTCTTTGTGAATGTGGCTCTCTTGGATTAACTCCAGCAAAAAGGAACGCTTGCCTTCTCAAGCCGGGGTCATTGCTTGGAATTCTCAGCTTTTTCAGATAGGAATGCCTCAGCCAGTGGAAAGGTTTTTCTTTCAGCTCTCCCCAATCTCGACTGCAGCAGGACACAGGAATCTGCATTCAGTCAGGACCCCACAGCCAGGTCTTCTCCCCAGTAGTGCAGAAAGATGTCTGCCTGTCTTTTTCCCTGATACTGCCCACTAAAACTTTCCTCTCAGCCCTCTGTATGACGTGTCCCAATGAAATCCATCATCTCTCATCCTCCTACTCTTCAACAATAGCTTCGCTTATACATTTGCAATTGTTGCAAATCTGACTTCCTCCTTCCTGCAGTTACTGTGCACAAAAACACGGAGAATCAGGCAGAGAAGAGAAGAGAAAAAAATCTGCACACACATTTAAATGGTTTTCAGAGTATGCCTAATTCTGCAGTGGAGAACACATTTTATTAGTGGGTTATATTAAAATAAGGTTTTATTAGTCAGGTTAATGGTTAATAGGTTAGCTGTTAATTTTCAAATGTGTCTCTAGCAATATAGGCATTTCAGGTGAAAAATAGTGTGCATTTTTAAATGAACACGTGTGCTTTTAACTGTAAAAATAGATTTGCATCTTATATGTTAAAATCGTTTTTGACTGAATAGTCTGTCTTTCCTTGTTAATCTGCTAACCCATATAGCAATGCACCGCACCCTTGTGGTGGTGGTGCTGCAAAAAAAATGTTGCTACTTGTGCAGTAGCGCTGTACTCTGTGCTGTTTGCTAAATATCCTTACAGGAGTTGGATATCACATCTCATGTTATAGGAAGGGTCTCAGGTTTGTTATAAGCATTGAGATATCACATCTCTGCTATCGGAAGTGTCTCAGGATTGGAATGGGAAGGTGTTGGATATCCCATCTCATGTTATATGACGGGTCTCAGGTTTGTTATTAGAATCATTGAGATATCATATTGCATGCTGTAGGAAGGGTCTAAGGATTGGAATGGGAAGGACTTGGATATCACATCTCATGCTATAGGTAGTCTCTCAGGTTTGGAAAGGGAAGGAGTTCGATATCACATTTCATGTTAGAGGAAGGATCTCAGGTTTGGTATTAGAGGCATTGAGATATCACATATCATGCTATAGGAAGGGTCTCAGGATTGGAATGGGAAGGAGTTGGATATCACATCTCAAGCTTTAGGAAGGGTCTCAGGTTTGGTATAAGCATTGCGATAGCACATCTCATGCTATAGGAAGGGTCTCAGGATTGGAATGGGAAGGAGTTGGATATTACATCTCATGTTATAGGAAAGATCTCAGGTTTGGTATTAGAAGCATTGAGACATCACATCTCATGTTATAGGAAGGGTCTCAGGATTGGAATGGGAAGAAGTTGGATATCACATCTCATGCTATAGGAAGGGTCTCAGGTTTGGAAGGGGAAGGAGTTGGATATCCAATCTCATGTTATAGGACTGGTCTCAGGTTTGGTATTAGAAGCATGGAGATATCACTTCTCATGCTATAGGAAGTGTCTCAGGATTGGAATGGGAAGGAGTTGGATATCACATCTCATGTTATAGGAAGGATCTCAGGTTTGGTATTAGAAGCATTGAGACATCACATCTCATGCTATCGGAAGGGTCTCAGGATTGGAATGGGAAGGACTTGGATATCACATCTCATGCTATAGGGAGGGTCTCAAGTTTGATATTAGAAGCATTGAGATATCATATCTCATGCTATAGGAAGGGTCTCAGGATTGGAAAGGGAAGGAGTTGGATATCACATCTCATGCTATAGGAAGGGTCTCAGGTTTGGTATAAGCAGTGAGATATCACATCTCATGCTATAGGAAGTGTCTCAGGATTGGAATGGGAAGGAGTTGGATATCACATCTCATGTTATAGGAAGGATCTCAGGTTTGGTATAAGCATTGAGATATCACATCTCTACTATCGGAAGGGTCTCAGGATTGGAATGGGAAGGACTTGGATATCACATCTCATGCTATAGGAAGGGTCTCAGGTTTGGTATAAGCATTGAGATATCACATCTCATGCTATAGAAAGGGTCTCAGGATTGGAATGGGAAGGAGTTGGATATCACATCTCATGTTATAGGAAGGATCTCAGGTTTGGTATTAGAAGCATTGAGACATCACATCGCATGCTATCGGAAGGGTCTCAGGATTGGAATGGGAAGGACTTGGATATCACATCTCATGCTATAGGGAGGGTCTCAAGTTTGATATTAGAAGCATTGAGATATCACATCTCATGATTTGGGAAGGGTCTCAGGGATGGAATGGGAAGGAGTTGGATATCACATCTCATGCTATAGGAAGGGTCTCAGGTTTGGTATAAGCAGTGAGATATCACATCTCTGCTATCGGAAGTGTCTCAGGATTGGAATGGGAAGGAGTTGGATATCCCATCTCATGTTATAGGACGGGTCTCAGGTTTTTTATTAAAATCATTGAGATATCATATTGCATGCTGTAGGAAGGGTCTAAGGATTGGAATGGGAAGGACTTGGATATCACATCTCATGCTATAGATAGGCTCTCAGGTTTGGAAATTGAAGGAGTTGGATATCACATTTCATGTTAGAGGAAGGATCTCAGGTTTGGTATTAGAGGCATTGAGATATCACATCTCAGGCTATAGGAAGGGTCTCAGGATTGGAATGGGAAGGAGTTGGATATCACATCTCATGCTATAGGAAGGGTCTCAGGTTTTGTTATAAGCATTGAGATATCACATCTCATGCTATAGGAAGGGTCTCAGGATTGGAATGGGAAGGACTTGGATATCACATCTCATGCTATAGATAGGCTCTCAGGTTTGGAAAGTGAAGGAGTTGGATATCACATTTCATGTTAGAGGAAGGATCTCAGGTTTGGTATTAGAGGCATTGAGATATCACATCTCAGGCTATAGGAAGGGTCTCAGGATTGGAATGGGAAGGAGTTGGATATCACATCTCATGCTATAGGAAGGGTCTCAGGTTTTGTTATAAGCATTGAGATATCACATCTCATGCTATAGGAAGGGTCTCAGGATTGGAATGGAAGGAGTTGGATATCACATCTCATGTTATAGGAAGGATCTCAGGTTTGGTATTAGAAGCATTGAGACATCACATCTCATGCTATAGGAAGGGTCTCAGGATTGGAATGGGAAGGAGTTGGATATCACATCTCATGCTATAGGAAGGGTCTCAGGATTGGAATGGGAAGGAGTTGTATATGACATCTCATGCCGTAGGGAGGGTCTCAGGTTTGGTATAAACATTGAGATATCACATCTCTGCTATCGAAAGGGTCTCAGGATTGGAATGGGAAGGAGTTGGATATCCCATCTCATGTTATAGGAAGAGTCTCAGGTTTGGTATTAGAAGCATTGAGATATCACATCTCATGCTATAGGAAGTGTCTCAGGATTGGAATGGGAAGGACTTGGGTATCACATCTCATGCTATAGGGAGGGTCTCAAGTTTGATATTAGAAGCATTGAGATATCACATCTCATGCTATAGGAAGGGTCTCAGGATTGGAATGGGAAGGAGTTGGATATCACATCTCATGCTATAGGAAGGGTCTCAGGTTTGGTATAAGCAGTGAGATATCACATCTCATGCTATAGGAAGTGTCTCAGGATTGGAATGGGAAGGAGTTGGATATCACATCTCATGTTATAGGAAGGATCTCAGGTTTGGTATAAGCATTGAGATATCAGATCTCTGCTATCGGAAGGGTCTCAGGATTGGAAAGGGAAGGAGTTGGATATTCCCATCTTATGTTATAGGAAGGGTCTCAGGTTTGGTATTAGAAGCATTGAGATATCACATCTCATGCTATAGAAAGGGTCTCAGGATTGGAATGGGAAGGACTTGGATATCACATCTCTTGCTATAGGGAGGGTCTCAAGTTTGATATTAGAAGCATTGAGGTATCACATTTCATGATATCGGAAGGGTCTCAAGATTGGAATGGGAAGGAGTTGGATATCACATCTCATGATAAAGGAAGGGTCTAAGGTTTGGAAGGGGAAGGATTTGGATATCACATCTCATGTTATAGGACGGGTCTCAGGTTTGGTATTAGAAGCATTGAGATATCAAGTCTCATGGTATAGGAAGGGTCTCAGGATTGGAATGGGATGGAGTTGGATATCACATCTCAAGCTATAGGAAGGGTCTCAGGATTAGAATGGGAAGGAGTTTGATATCACATCTCATGCCATAGTATGGGTCTCAGGTTTGGTAGAAGCATTGGGATATCACATCTCATGCTATCGGAAGGGTATCGGGATTGGATTTGGAAGGAGTTGGATATCCCATCTCATGCTATAGGAAGGGTCTCAGGTTGGAATGGGAAGGAGTTGGATATCACATCTCATGTTATAGGAAGGGTCTCAGGATTGGAATGGGAAGTACTTGGATATCACATCTCATGCTATAGGAAGGCTCTCAGGTTTGCAAGGGGAAAGAGTTGGATATCACATTTCATGCTATCAGAAGGATCTCAGGTTTGGTATAGAAGCATTGAGATATCATATCTTATGCTATCAGAAGAGTCTCAGGATTGGAATGGGAAGGAGTTGGATATCACATCTCATGCTAAAGGGAGGGTCTCAGGTTTGGAAGATAAGGATTTGGATATCACATCTCATGTTATAGGAAGGATCTCAGGTTTGGTATTAGAAGTATTGAGATATCACATCTCATGCTATCGGAAGGATCTCAGGTTTGGTATAGAAGCATTGAGATATATCTTATGCTATCAGAAGGGTCTCAGGATTGGAATGGGAAGGAGTTGGATATCACATCTCATGCTAAAGGGAGGGTCTCAGGTTTGGAAAGGGAAGGAGTTGGATATCACATTTCATGTTATAGGAAGGGTCTCAGGTTGGAATGGGAAGGAGTTGGATATCACATTTCATGTTATAGGAAGGGTCTCAGGATTGGAATGGGAAGGAGTTGGATATCACATCTCAAGCTTTAGGAAGGGTCTCAGGTTTGGTATAAGCATTGAGATAGCACATCCCATGCTATAGGAAGGGTCTCAGGATTGGAATGGGAAGGAGTTGGATATCACATCTCATGTTATAGGAAAGATCTCAGGTTTGGTATTAGAAGCATTGAGACATCACATCTCATGTTATAGGAAGGGTCTCAGGATTGGAATGGGAAGAAGTTGGATATCACATCTCATGCTATAGGAAGGGTCTCAGGTTTGGAAGGGGAAGGAGTTGGATATCCAATCTCATGTTATAGGACTGGTCTCAGGTTTGGTATTAGAAGCATTGAGATATCCCATCGCATGCTGTAGGAAGGTTCTCAGGTTTGGAATGGGGAGGAATTGTATATCACATCTCATGTCATAGGAAGGATCTCAGGTTTGGTATTAGAAGCATTGAGATATCACATCTCATGCTATAGGAATGGTCTCAGGATTGGAATGGGAAGGAGTTGGATATTACATTCCTGCTATAGGAAGGGTCTCATGTTTGGAATGGGAATGTGTTGGATATCACATATGCTATAGGAAGGGTCTCAGGTTTGGAACGGGAAGGAGTTGGATATCACATCTCATGTTATAGGAAGGGTCTCAGGTTTGGTATAAGCATTGAGATATCACATCTCTGCTATCGGAAGTGTCTCAGGATTGGAATGGGAAGGTGTTGGATATCCCATCTCATGTTATAGGACGGGTCTCAGGTTTGTTATTAGAATCATTGAGATATCATATTGCATGCTGTAGGAAGGGTCTAAGGATTGGAATGGGAAGGAGTTGGATATCCCATCTCATGTTATAGTAAGAGTCTCAAGTTTGGTATTAGAAGCATTTAGATATCACATCTCATGCTATAGGAAGTGTCTCAGGATTGGAATGGGAAGGAGTTGGATATCACATTTCATGTTAGAGGAAGGATCTCAGGTTTGGTATTAGAGGCATTGAGATATCACATCTCATGCTCTAGGAAGGGTCTCAGGATTGGAATGGGAAGGAGTTGGATATCACATCTCATGCTATAGGAAGGGTCTCAGGTTTGGTATAAGCATTGAGATATCACATCTCATGCTATAGGAAGGGTCTCAGGATTGGAATGGGAAGGAGTTGGATATCACATCTCATGTTATAGGAAGGATCTCAGGTTTGGTATTAGAAGCATTGAGACATCACATCTCATGCTATCGGAAGGGTCTCAGGATTGGAATGGGAAGGACTTGGATATCACATCTCATGCTATAGGGAGGGTCTCAAGTTTGATATTAGAAGCATTGAGATATCATATCTCATGCTATAGGAAGGGTCTCAGGATTGGAAAGGGAAGGAGTTGGATATCACATCTCATGCTATAGGAAGGGTCTCAGGTTTGGTATAAGCAGTGAGATATCACATCTCATGCTATAGGAAGTGTCTCAGGATTGGAATGGGAAGGAGTTGGATATCACATCTCATGTTATAGGAAGGATCTCAGGTTTGGTATAAGCATTGAGATATCACATCTCTTCTATCGGAAGGGTCTCAGGATTGGAATGGGAAGGACTTGGATATCACATCTCATGCTATAGGAAGGGTCTCAGGTTTGGTATAAGCATTGAGATATCACATCTCATGCTATAGAAAGGGTCTCAGGATTGGAATGGGAAGGAGTTGGATATCACATCTCATGTTATAGGAAGGATCTCAGGTTTGGTATTAGAAGCATTGAGACATCACATCTCATGCTATCGGAAGGGTCTCAGGATTGGAATGGGAAGGACTTGGATATCACATCTCATGCTATAGGGAGGGTCTCAAGTTTGATATTAGAAGCATTGAGATATCACATCTCATGATTTGGGAAGGGTCTCAGGGATGGAATGGGAAGGAGTTGGATATCACATCTCATGCTATAGGAAGGGTCTCAGGTTTGGTATAAGCAGTGAGATATCACATCTCTGCTATCGGAAGTGTCTCAGGATTGGAATGGGAAGGAGTTGGATATCCCATCTCATGTTATAGGACGGGTCTCAGGTTTTTTATTAAAATCATTGAGATATCATATTGCATGCTGTAGGAAGGGTCTAAGGATTGGAATGGGAAGGACTTGGATATCACATCTCATGCTATAGATAGGCTCTCAGGTTTGGAAATTGAAGGAGTTGGATATCACATTTCATGTTAGAGGAAGGATCTCAGGTTTGGTATTAGAGGCATTGAGATATCACATCTCAGGCTATAGGAAGGGTCTCAGGATTGGAATGGGAAGGAGTTGGATATCACATCTCATGCTATAGGAAGGGTCTCAGGTTTTGTTATAAGCATTGAGATATCACATCTCATGCTATAGGAAGGGTCTCAGGATTGGAATGGGAAGGACTTGGATATCACATCTCATGCTATAGATAGGCTCTCAGGTTTGGAAAGTGAAGGAGTTGGATATCACATTTCATGTTAGAGGAAGGATCTCAGGTTTGGTATTAGAGGCATTGAGATATCACATCTCAGGCTATAGGAAGGGTCTCAGGATTGGAATGGGAAGGAGTTGGATATCACATCTCATGCTATAGGAAGGGTCTCAGGTTTTGTTATAAGCATTGAGATATCACATCTCATGCTATAGGAAGGGTCTCAGGATTGGAATGGAAGGAGTTGGATATCACATCTCATGTTATAGGAAGGATCTCAGGTTTGGTATTAGAAGCATTGAGACATCACATCTCATGCTATAGGAAGGGTCTCAGGATTGGAATGGGAAGGAGTTGGATATCACATCTCATGCTATAGGAAGGGTCTCAGGATTGGAATGGGAAGGAGTTGTATATGACATCTCATGCCGTAGGGAGGGTCTCAGGTTTGGTATAAACATTGAGATATCACATCTCTGCTATCGAAAGGGTATCAGGATTGGAATGGGAAGGAGTTGGATATCCCATCTCATGTTATAGGAAGAGTCTCAGGTTTGGTATTAGAAGCATTGAGATATCACATCTCATGCTATAGGAAGTGTCTCAGGATTGGAATGGGAAGGACTTGGGTATCACATCTCATGCTATAGGGAGGGTCTCAAGTTTGATATTAGAAGCATTGAGATATCACATCTCATGCTATAGGAAGGGTCTCAGGATTGGAATGGGAAGGAGTTGGATATCACATCTCATGCTATAGGAAGGGTCTCAGGTTTGGTATAAGCAGTGAGATATCACATCTCATGCTATAGGAAGTGTCTCAGGATTGGAATGGGAAGGAGTTGGATATCACATCTCATGTTATAGGAAGGATCTCAGGTTTGGTATAAGCATTGAGATATCAGATCTCTGCTATCGGAAGGGTCTCAGGATTGGAAAGGGAAGGAGTTGGATATTCCCATCTTATGTTATAGGAAGGGTCTCAGGTTTGGTATTAGAAGCATTGAGATATCACATCTCATGCTATAGAAAGGGTCTCAGGATTGGAATGGGAAGGACTTGGATATCACATCTCTTGCTATAGGGAGGGTCTCAAGTTTGATATTAGAAGCATTGAGGTATCACATTTCATGATATCGGAAGGGTCTCAAGATTGGAATGGGAAGGAGTTGGATATCACATCTCATGATAAAGGAAGGGTCTAAGGTTTGGAAGGGGAAGGATTTGGATATCACATCTCATGTTATAGGACGGGTCTCAGGTTTGGTATTAGAAGCATTGAGATATCAAGTCTCATGGTATAGGAAGGGTCTCAGGATTGGAATGGGATGGAGTTGGATATCACATCTCAAGCTATAGGAAGGGTCTCAGGATTAGAATGGGAAGGAGTTTGATATCACATCTCATGCCATAGTATGGGTCTCAGGTTTGGTAGAAGCATTGGGATATCACATCTCATGCTATCGGAAGGGTATCGGGATTGGATTTGGAAGGAGTTGGATATCCCATCTCATGCTATAGGAAGGGTCTCAGGTTTGGTATTAGAAGCATTGAGACATCACATCTCATGTTATAGGAAGGGTCTCAGGATTGGAATGGGAAGAAGTTGGATATCACATCTCATGCTATAGGAAGGGTCTCAGGTTTGGAAGGGGAAGGAGTTGGATATCCAATCTCATGTTATAGGACTGGTCTCAGGTTTGGTATTAGAAGCATGGAGATATCACTTCTCATGCTATAGGAAGTGTCTCAGGATTGGAATGGGAAGGAGTTGGATATCACATCTCATGTTATAGGAAGGATCTCAGGTTTGGTATTAGAAGCATTGAGACATCACATCTCATGCTATCGGAAGGGTCTCAGGATTGGAATGGGAAGGACTTGGATATCACATCTCATGCTATAGGGAGGGTCTCAAGTTTGATATTAGAAGCATTGAGATATCATATCTCATGCTATAGGAAGGGTCTCAGGATTGGAAAGGGAAGGAGTTGGATATCACATCTCATGCTATAGGAAGGGTCTCAGGTTTGGTATAAGCAGTGAGATATCACATCTCATGCTATAGGAAGTGTCTCAGGATTGGAATGGGAAGGAGTTGGATATCACATCTCATGTTATAGGAAGGATCTCAGGTTTGGTATAAGCATTGAGATATCACATCTCTACTATCGGAAGGGTCTCAGGATTGGAATGGGAAGGACTTGGATATCACATCTCATGCTATAGGAAGGGTCTCAGGTTTGGTATAAGCATTGAGATATCACATCTCATGCTATAGAAAGGGTCTCAGGATTGGAATGGGAAGGAGTTGGATATCACATCTCATGTTATAGGAAGGATCTCAGGTTTGGTATTAGAAGCATTGAGACATCACATCGCATGCTATCGGAAGGGTCTCAGGATTGGAATGGGAAGGACTTGGATATCACATCTCATGCTATAGGGAGGGTCTCAAGTTTGATATTAGAAGCATTGAGATATCACATCTCATGATTTGGGAAGGGTCTCAGGGATGGAATGGGAAGGAGTTGGATATCACATCTCATGCTATAGGAAGGGTCTCAGGTTTGGTATAAGCAGTGAGATATCACATCTCTGCTATCGGAAGTGTCTCAGGATTGGAATGGGAAGGAGTTGGATATCCCATCTCATGTTATAGGACGGGTCTCAGGTTTTTTATTAAAATCATTGAGATATCATATTGCATGCTGTAGGAAGGGTCTAAGGATTGGAATGGGAAGGACTTGGATATCACATCTCATGCTATAGATAGGCTCTCAGGTTTGGAAATTGAAGGAGTTGGATATCACATTTCATGTTAGAGGAAGGATCTCAGGTTTGGTATTAGAGGCATTGAGATATCACATCTCAGGCTATAGGAAGGGTCTCAGGATTGGAATGGGAAGGAGTTGGATATCACATCTCATGCTATAGGAAGGGTCTCAGGTTTTGTTATAAGCATTGAGATATCACATCTCATGCTATAGGAAGGGTCTCAGGATTGGAATGGGAAGGACTTGGATATCACATCTCATGCTATAGATAGGCTCTCAGGTTTGGAAAGTGAAGGAGTTGGATATCACATTTCATGTTAGAGGAAGGATCTCAGGTTTGGTATTAGAGGCATTGAGATATCACATCTCAGGCTATAGGAAGGGTCTCAGGATTGGAATGGGAAGGAGTTGGATATCACATCTCATGCTATAGGAAGGGTCTCAGGTTTTGTTATAAGCATTGAGATATCACATCTCATGCTATAGGAAGGGTCTCAGGATTGGAATGGAAGGAGTTGGATATCACATCTCATGTTATAGGAAGGATCTCAGGTTTGGTATTAGAAGCATTGAGACATCACATCTCATGCTATAGGAAGGGTCTCAGGATTGGAATGGGAAGGAGTTGGATATCACATCTCATGCTATAGGAAGGGTCTCAGGATTGGAATGGGAAGGAGTTGTATATGACATCTCATGCCGTAGGGAGGGTCTCAGGTTTGGTATAAACATTGAGATATCACATCTCTGCTATCGAAAGGGTCTCAGGATTGGAATGGGAAGGAGTTGGATATCCCATCTCATGTTATAGGAAGAGTCTCAGGTTTGGTATTAGAAGCATTGAGATATCACATCTCATGCTATAGGAAGTGTCTCAGGATTGGAATGGGAAGGACTTGGGTATCACATCTCATGCTATAGGGAGGGTCTCAAGTTTGATATTAGAAGCATTGAGATATCACATCTCATGCTATAGGAAGGGTCTCAGGATTGGAATGGGAAGGAGTTGGATATCACATCTCATGCTATAGGAAGGGTCTCAGGTTTGGTATAAGCAGTGAGATATCACATCTCATGCTATAGGAAGTGTCTCAGGATTGGAATGGGAAGGAGTTGGATATCACATCTCATGTTATAGGAAGGATCTCAGGTTTGGTATAAGCATTGAGATATCAGATCTCTGCTATCGGAAGGGTCTCAGGATTGGAAAGGGAAGGAGTTGGATATTCCCATCTTATGTTATAGGAAGGGTCTCAGGTTTGGTATTAGAAGCATTGAGATATCACATCTCATGCTATAGAAAGGGTCTCAGGATTGGAATGGGAAGGACTTGGATATCACATCTCTTGCTATAGGGAGGGTCTCAAGTTTGATATTAGAAGCATTGAGGTATCACATTTCATGATATCGGAAGGGTCTCAAGATTGGAATGGGAAGGAGTTGGATATCACATCTCATGATAAAGGAAGGGTCTAAGGTTTGGAAGGGGAAGGATTTGGATATCACATCTCATGTTATAGGACGGGTCTCAGGTTTGGTATTAGAAGCATTGAGATATCAAGTCTCATGGTATAGGAAGGGTCTCAGGATTGGAATGGGATGGAGTTGGATATCACATCTCAAGCTATAGGAAGGGTCTCAGGATTAGAATGGGAAGGAGTTTGATATCACATCTCATGCCATAGTATGGGTCTCAGGTTTGGTAGAAGCATTGGGATATCACATCTCATGCTATCGGAAGGGTATCGGGATTGGATTTGGAAGGAGTTGGATATCCCATCTCATGCTATAGGAAGGGTCTCAGGTTGGAATGGGAAGGAGTTGGATATCACATCTCATGTTATAGGAAGGGTCTCAGGATTGGAATGGGAAGTACTTGGATATCACATCTCATGCTATAGGAAGGCTCTCAGGTTTGCAAGGGGAAAGAGTTGGATATCACATTTCATGCTATCAGAAGGATCTCAGGTTTGGTATAGAAGCATTGAGATATCATATCTTATGCTATCAGAAGAGTCTCAGGATTGGAATGGGAAGGAGTTGGATATCACATCTCATGCTAAAGGGAGGGTCTCAGGTTTGGAAGATAAGGATTTGGATATCACATCTCATGTTATAGGAAGGATCTCAGGTTTGGTATTAGAAGTATTGAGATATCACATCTCATGCTATCGGAAGGATCTCAGGTTTGGTATAGAAGCATTGAGATATATCTTATGCTATCAGAAGGGTCTCAGGATTGGAATGGGAAGGAGTTGGATATCACATCTCATGCTAAAGGGAGGGTCTCAGGTTTGGAAAGGGAAGGAGTTGGATATCACATTTCATGTTATAGGAAGGGTCTCAGGTTGGAATGGGAAGGAGTTGGATATCACATTTCATGTTATAGGAAGGGTCTCAGGATTGGAATGGGAAGGAGTTGGATATCACATCTCAAGCTTTAGGAAGGGTCTCAGGTTTGGTATAAGCATTGAGATAGCACATCCCATGCTATAGGAAGGGTCTCAGGATTGGAATGGGAAGGAGTTGGATATCACATCTCATGTTATAGGAAAGATCTCAGGTTTGGTATTAGAAGCATTGAGACATCACATCTCATGTTATAGGAAGGGTCTCAGGATTGGAATGGGAAGAAGTTGGATATCACATCTCATGCTATAGGAAGGGTCTCAGGTTTGGAAGGGGAAGGAGTTGGATATCCAATCTCATGTTATAGGACTGGTCTCAGGTTTGGTATTAGAAGCATTGAGATATCCCATCGCATGCTGTAGGAAGGTTCTCAGGTTTGGAATGGGGAGGAATTGTATATCACATCTCATGTCATAGGAAGGATCTCAGGTTTGGTATTAGAAGCATTGAGATATCACATCTCATGCTATAGGAATGGTCTCAGGATTGGAATGGGAAGGAGTTGGATATTACATTCCTGCTATAGGAAGGGTCTCATGTTTGGAATGGGAATGTGTTGGATATCACATATGCTATAGGAAGGGTCTCAGGTTTGGAACGGGAAGGAGTTGGATATCACATCTCATGTTATAGGAAGGGTCTCAGGTTTGGTATAAGCATTGAGATATCACATCTCTGCTATCGGAAGTGTCTCAGGATTGGAATGGGAAGGTGTTGGATATCCCATCTCATGTTATAGGACGGGTCTCAGGTTTGTTATTAGAATCATTGAGATATCATATTGCATGCTGTAGGAAGGGTCTAAGGATTGGAATGGGAAGGAGTTGGATATCCCATCTCATGTTATAGTAAGAGTCTCAAGTTTGGTATTAGAAGCATTTAGATATCACATCTCATGCTATAGGAAGTGTCTCAGGATTGGAATGGGAAGGAGTTGGATATCACATTTCATGTTAGAGGAAGGATCTCAGGTTTGGTATTAGAGGCATTGAGATATCACATCTCATGCTCTAGGAAGGGTCTCAGGATTGGAATGGGAAGGAGTTGGATATCACATCTCATGCTATAGGAAGGGTCTCAGGTTTGGTATAAGCATTGAGATATCACATCTCATGCTATAGGAAGGGTCTCAGGATTGGAATGGGAAGGAGTTGGATATCACATCTCATGTTATAGGAAGGATCTCAGGTTTGGTATTAGAAGCATTGAGACATCACATCTCATGCTATCGGAAGGGTCTCAGGATTGGAATGGGAAGGACTTGGATATCACATCTCATGCTATAGGGAGGGTCTCAAGTTTGATATTAGAAGCATTGAGATATCATATCTCATGCTATAGGAAGGGTCTCAGGATTGGAAAGGGAAGGAGTTGGATATCACATCTCATGCTATAGGAAGGGTCTCAGGTTTGGTATAAGCAGTGAGATATCACATCTCATGCTATAGGAAGTGTCTCAGGATTGGAATGGGAAGGAGTTGGATATCACATCTCATGTTATAGGAAGGATCTCAGGTTTGGTATAAGCATTGAGATATCACATCTCTTCTATCGGAAGGGTCTCAGGATTGGAATGGGAAGGACTTGGATATCACATCTCATGCTATAGGAAGGGTCTCAGGTTTGGTATAAGCATTGAGATATCACATCTCATGCTATAGAAAGGGTCTCAGGATTGGAATGGGAAGGAGTTGGATATCACATCTCATGTTATAGGAAGGATCTCAGGTTTGGTATTAGAAGCATTGAGACATCACATCTCATGCTATCGGAAGGGTCTCAGGATTGGAATGGGAAGGACTTGGATATCACATCTCATGCTATAGGGAGGGTCTCAAGTTTGATATTAGAAGCATTGAGATATCACATCTCATGATTTGGGAAGGGTCTCAGGGATGGAATGGGAAGGAGTTGGATATCACATCTCATGCTATAGGAAGGGTCTCAGGTTTGGTATAAGCAGTGAGATATCACATCTCTGCTATCGGAAGTGTCTCAGGATTGGAATGGGAAGGAGTTGGATATCCCATCTCATGTTATAGGACGGGTCTCAGGTTTTTTATTAAAATCATTGAGATATCATATTGCATGCTGTAGGAAGGGTCTAAGGATTGGAATGGGAAGGACTTGGATATCACATCTCATGCTATAGATAGGCTCTCAGGTTTGGAAATTGAAGGAGTTGGATATCACATTTCATGTTAGAGGAAGGATCTCAGGTTTGGTATTAGAGGCATTGAGATATCACATCTCAGGCTATAGGAAGGGTCTCAGGATTGGAATGGGAAGGAGTTGGATATCACATCTCATGCTATAGGAAGGGTCTCAGGTTTTGTTATAAGCATTGAGATATCACATCTCATGCTATAGGAAGGGTCTCAGGATTGGAATGGGAAGGACTTGGATATCACATCTCATGCTATAGATAGGCTCTCAGGTTTGGAAAGTGAAGGAGTTGGATATCACATTTCATGTTAGAGGAAGGATCTCAGGTTTGGTATTAGAGGCATTGAGATATCACATCTCAGGCTATAGGAAGGGTCTCAGGATTGGAATGGGAAGGAGTTGGATATCACATCTCATGCTATAGGAAGGGTCTCAGGTTTTGTTATAAGCATTGAGATATCACATCTCATGCTATAGGAAGGGTCTCAGGATTGGAATGGAAGGAGTTGGATATCACATCTCATGTTATAGGAAGGATCTCAGGTTTGGTATTAGAAGCATTGAGACATCACATCTCATGCTATAGGAAGGGTCTCAGGATTGGAATGGGAAGGAGTTGGATATCACATCTCATGCTATAGGAAGGGTCTCAGGATTGGAATGGGAAGGAGTTGTATATGACATCTCATGCCGTAGGGAGGGTCTCAGGTTTGGTATAAACATTGAGATATCACATCTCTGCTATCGAAAGGGTATCAGGATTGGAATGGGAAGGAGTTGGATATCCCATCTCATGTTATAGGAAGAGTCTCAGGTTTGGTATTAGAAGCATTGAGATATCACATCTCATGCTATAGGAAGTGTCTCAGGATTGGAATGGGAAGGACTTGGGTATCACATCTCATGCTATAGGGAGGGTCTCAAGTTTGATATTAGAAGCATTGAGATATCACATCTCATGCTATAGGAAGGGTCTCA
Source organism: Ambystoma mexicanum (assembly GCF_040938575.1). Taxonomy (NCBI): domain Eukaryota; kingdom Metazoa; phylum Chordata; class Amphibia; order Caudata; family Ambystomatidae; genus Ambystoma; species Ambystoma mexicanum. The sequence goes on from NC_090923.1 coordinate 1,511,669,880, forward strand.
GGATTGGAATGGGAAGGAGTTGGATATCACATCTCATGCTATAGGAAGGGTCTCAGGTTTGGTATAAGCAGTGAGATATCACATCTCATGCTATAGGAAGTGTCTCAGGATTGGAATGGGAAGGAGTTGGATATCACATCTCATGTTATAGGAAGGATCTCAGGTTTGGTATAAGCATTGAGATATCAGATCTCTGCTATCGGAAGGGTCTCAGGATTGGAAAGGGAAGGAGTTGGATATTCCCATCTTATGTTATAGGAAGGGTCTCAGGTTTGGTATTAGAAGCATTGAGATATCACATCTCATGCTATAGAAAGGGTCTCAGGATTGGAATGGGAAGGACTTGGATATCACATCTCTTGCTATAGGGAGGGTCTCAAGTTTGATATTAGAAGCATTGAGGTATCACATTTCATGATATCGGAAGGGTCTCAAGATTGGAATGGGAAGGAGTTGGATATCACATCTCATGATAAAGGAAGGGTCTAAGGTTTGGAAGGGGAAGGATTTGGATATCACATCTCATGTTATAGGACGGGTCTCAGGTTTGGTATTAGAAGCATTGAGATATCAAGTCTCATGGTATAGGAAGGGTCTCAGGATTGGAATGGGATGGAGTTGGATATCACATCTCAAGCTATAGGAAGGGTCTCAGGATTAGAATGGGAAGGAGTTTGATATCACATCTCATGCCATAGTATGGGTCTCAGGTTTGGTAGAAGCATTGGGATATCACATCTCATGCTATCGGAAGGGTATCGGGATTGGATTTGGAAGGAGTTGGATATCCCATCTCATGCTATAGGAAGGGTCTCAGGTTGGAATGGGAAGGAGTTGGATATCACATCTCATGTTATAGGAAGGGTCTCAGGATTGGAATGGGAAGTACTTGGATATCACATCTCATGCTATAGGAAGGCTCTCAGGTTTGCAAGGGGAAAGAGTTGGATATCACATTTCATGCTATCAGAAGGATCTCAGGTTTGGTATAGAAGCATTGAGATATCATATCTTATGCTATCAGAAGAGTCTCAGGATTGGAATGGGAAGGAGTTGGATATCACATCTCATGCTAAAGGGAGGGTCTCAGGTTTGGAAGATAAGGATTTGGATATCACATCTCATGTTATAGGAAGGATCTCAGGTTTGGTATTAGAAGTATTGAGATATCACATCTCATGCTATCGGAAGGATCTCAGGTTTGGTATAGAAGCATTGAGATATATCTTATGCTATCAGAAGGGTCTCAGGATTGGAATGGGAAGGAGTTGGATATCACATCTCATGCTAAAGGGAGGGTCTCAGGTTTGGAAAGGGAAGGAGTTGGATATCACATTTCATGTTATAGGAAGGGTCTCAGGTTGGAATGGGAAGGAGTTGGATATCACATTTCATGTTATAGGAAGGGTCTCAGGATTGGAATGGGAAGGAGTTGGATATCACATCTCAAGCTTTAGGAAGGGTCTCAGGTTTGGTATAAGCATTGAGATAGCACATCCCATGCTATAGGAAGGGTCTCAGGATTGGAATGGGAAGGAGTTGGATATCACATCTCATGTTATAGGAAAGATCTCAGGTTTGGTATTAGAAGCATTGAGACATCACATCTCATGTTATAGGAAGGGTCTCAGGATTGGAATGGGAAGAAGTTGGATATCACATCTCATGCTATAGGAAGGGTCTCAGGTTTGGAAGGGGAAGGAGTTGGATATCCAATCTCATGTTATAGGACTGGTCTCAGGTTTGGTATTAGAAGCATTGAGATATCCCATCGCATGCTGTAGGAAGGTTCTCAGGTTTGGAATGGGGAGGAATTGTATATCACATCTCATGTCATAGGAAGGATCTCAGGTTTGGTATTAGAAGCATTGAGATATCACATCTCATGCTATAGGAATGGTCTCAGGATTGGAATGGGAAGGAGTTGGATATTACATTCCTGCTATAGGAAGGGTCTCATGTTTGGAATGGGAATGTGTTGGATATCACATATGCTATAGGAAGGGTCTCAGGTTTGGAACGGGAAGGAGTTGGATATCACATCTCATGTTATAGGAAGGGTCTCGGGTTTGGTATAAGCATTGAGATATCACATCTCTGCTATCGGAAGTGTCTCAGGATTGGAATGGGAAGGTGTTGGATATCCCATCTCATGTTATAGGACGGGTCTCAGGTTTGTTATTAGAATCATTGAGATATCATATTGCATGCTGTAGGAAGGGTCTAAGGATTGGAATGGGAAGGAGTTGGATATCCCATCTCATGTTATAGTAAGAGTCTCAAGTTTGGTATTAGAAGCATTTAGATATCACATCTCATGCTATAGGAAGTGTCTCAGGATTGGAATGGGAAGGAGTTGGATATCACATTTCATGTTAGAGGAAGGATCTCAGGTTTGGTATTAGAGGCATTGAGATATCACATCTCATGCTCTAGGAAGGGTCTCAGGATTGGAATGGGAAGGAGTTGGATATCACATCTCATGCTATAGGAAGGGTCTCAGGTTTGGTATAAGCATTGAGATATCACATCTCATGCTATAGGAAGGGTCTCAGGATTGGAATGGGAAGGAGTTGGATATCATATCTCATGTTATAGGAAGGATCTCAGGTTTGGTATTAGAAGCATTGAGACATCACATCTCATGCTATCGGAAGGGTCTCAGGATTGGAATGGGAAGGACTTGGATATCACATCTCATGCTATAGGGAGGGTCTCAAGTTTGATATTAGAAGCATTGAGATATCATATCTCATGCTATAGGAAGGGTCTCAGGATTGGAAAGGGAAGGAGTTGGATATCACATCTCATGCTATAGGAAGGGTCTCAGGTTTGGTATAAGCAGTGAGATATCACATCTCATGCTATAGGAAGTGTCTCAGGATTGGAATGGGAAGGAGTTGGATATCACATCTCATGTTATAGGAAGGATCTCAGGTTTGGTATAAGCATTGAGATATCACATCTCTACTATCAGAAGGGTCTCAGGATTGGAATGGGAAGGACTTGGATATCACATCTCATGCTATAGGAAGGGTCTCAGGTTTGGTATAAGCATTGAGATATCGGGTCTCAGGATTGGAATGGGAAGGAGTTGGATATCACATCTCATGTTATAGGAAGGATCTCAGGTTTGGTATTAGAAGCATTGAGACATCACATCTCATGCTATCGGAAGGGTCTCAGGATTGGAATGGGAAGGACTTGGATATCACATCTCATGCTATAGGGAGGGTCTCAAGTTTGATATTAGAAGCATTGAGATATCACATCTCATGATTTGGGAAGGGTCTCAGGGATGGAATGGGAAGGAGTTGGATATCACATCTCATGCTATAGGAAGGGTCTCAGGTTTGGTATAAGCAGTGAGATATCACATCTCTGCTATCGGAAGTGTCTCAGGATTGGAATGGGAAGGAGTTGGATATCCCATCTCATGTTATAGGACGGGTCTCAGGTTTTTTATTAAAATCATTGAGATATCATATTGCATGCTGTAGGAAGGGTCTAAGGATTGGAATGGGAAGGACTTGGATATCACATCTCATGCTATAGATAGGCTCTCAGGTTTGGAAATTGAAGGAGTTGGATATCACATTTCATGTTAGAGGAAGGATCTCAGGTTTGGTATTAGAGGCATTGAGATATCACATCTCAGGCTATAGGAAGGGTCTCAGGATTGGAATGGGAAGGAGTTGGATATCACATCTCATGCTATAGGAAGGGTCTCAGGTTTTGTTATAAGCATTGAGATATCACATCTCATGCTATAGGAAGGGTCTCAGGATTGGAATGGGAAGGACTTGGATATCACATCTCATGCTATAGATAGGCTCTCAGGTTTGGAAAGTGAAGGAGTTGGATATCACATTTCATGTTAGAGGAAGGATCTCAGGTTTGGTATTAGAGGCATTGAGATATCACATCTCAGGCTATAGGAAGGGTCTCAGGATTGGAATGGGAAGGAGTTGGATATCACATCTCATGCTATAGGAAGGGTCTCAGGTTTTGTTATAAGCATTGAGATATCACATCTCATGCTATAGGAAGGGTCTCAGGATTGGAATGGAAGGAGTTGGATATCACATCTCATGTTATAGGAAGGATCTCAGGTTTGATATTAGAAGCATTGAGACATCACATCTCATGCTATAGGAAGGGTCTCAGGATTGGAATGGGAAGGAGTTGGATATCACATCTCATGCTATAGGAAGGGTCTCAGGATTGGAATGGGAAGGAGTTGTATATGACATCTCATGCCGTAGGGAGGGTCTCAGGTTTGGTATAAACATTGAGATATCACATCTCTGCTATCGAAAGGGTCTCAGGATTGGAATGGGAAGGAGTTGTATATCCCATCTCATGTTATAGGAAGAGTCTCAGGTTTGGTATTAGAAGCATTGAGATATCACATCTCATGCTATAGGAAGTGTCTCAGGATTGGAATGGGAAGGACTTGGGTATCACATCTCATGCTATAGGGAGGGTCTCAAGTTTGATATTAGAAGCATTGAGATATCACATCTCATGCTATAGGAAGGGTCTCAGGATTGGAATGGGAAGGAGTTGGATATCACATCTCATGCTATAGGAAGGGTCTCAGGTTTGGTATAAGCAGTGAGATATCACATCTCATGCTATAGGAAGTGTCTCAGGATTGGAATGGGAAGGAGTTGGATATCACATCTCATGTTATAGGAAGGATCTCAGGTTTGGTATAAGCATTGAGATATCAGATCTCTGCTATCGGAAGGGTCTCAGGATTGGAAAGGGAAGGAGTTGGATATTCCCATCTTATGTTATAGGAAGGGTCTCAGGTTTGGTATTAGAAGCATTGAGATATCACATCTCATGCTATAGAAAGGGTCTCAGGATTGGAATGGGAAGGACTTGGATATCACATCTCTTGCTATAGGGAGGGTCTCAAGTTTGATATTAGAAGCATTGAGGTATCACATTTCATGATATCGGAAGGGTCTCAAGATTGGAATGGGAAGGAGTTGGATATCACATCTCATGATAAAGGAAGGGTCTAAGGTTTGGAAGGGGAAGGATTTGGATATCACATCTCATGTTATAGGACGGGTCTCAGGTTTGGTATTAGAAGCATTGAGATATCAAGTCTCATGGTATAGGAAGGGTCTCAGGATTGGAATGGGATGGAGTTGGATATCACATCTCAAGCTATAGGAAGGGTCTCAGGATTAGAATGGGAAGGAGTTTGATATCACATCTCATGCCATAGTATGGGTCTCAGGTTTGGTAGAAGCATTGGGATATCACATCTCATGCTATCGGAAGGGTATCGGGATTGGATTTGGAAGGAGTTGGATATCCCATCTCATGCTATAGGAAGGGTCTCAGGTTGGAATGGGAAGGAGTTGGATATCACATCTCATGTTATAGGAAGGGTCTCAGGATTGGAATGGGAAGTACTTGGATATCACATCTCATGCTATAGGAAGGCTCTCAGGTTTGCAAGGGGAAAGAGTTGGATATCACATTTCATGCTATCAGAAGGATCTCAGGTTTGGTATAGAAGCATTGAGATATCATATCTTATGCTATCAGAAGAGTCTCAGGATTGGAATGGGAAGGAGTTGGATATCACATCTCATGCTAAAGGGAGGGTCTCAGGTTTGGAAGATAAGGATTTGGATATCACATCTCATGTTATAGGAAGGATCTCAGGTTTGGTATTAGAAGTATTGAGATATCACATCTCATGCTATCGGAAGGATCTCAGGTTTGGTATAGAAGCATTGAGATATATCTTATGCTATCAGAAGGGTCTCAGGATTGGAATGGGAAGGAGTTGGATATCACATCTCATGCTAAAGGGAGGGTCTCAGGTTTGGAAAGGGAAGGAGTTGGATATCACATTTCATGTTATAGGAAGGGTCTCAGGTTGGAATGGGAAGGAGTTGGATATCACATTTCATGTTATAGGAAGGGTCTCAGGATTGGAATGGGAAGGAGTTGGATATCACATCTCAAGCTTTAGGAAGGGTCTCAGGTTTGGTATAAGCATTGAGATAGCACATCCCATGCTATAGGAAGGGTCTCAGGATTGGAATGGGAAGGAGTTGGATATCACATCTCATGTTATAGGAAAGATCTCAGGTTTGGTATTAGAAGCATTGAGACATCACATCTCATGTTATAGGAAGGGTCTCAGGATTGGAATGGGAAGAAGTTGGATATCACATCTCATGCTATAGGAAGGGTCTCAGGTTTGGAAGGGGAAGGAGTTGGATATCCAATCTCATGTTATAGGACTGGTCTCAGGTTTGGTATTAGAAGCATTGAGATATCCCATCGCATGCTGTAGGAAGGTTCTCAGGTTTGGAATGGGGAGGAATTGTATATCACATCTCATGTCATAGGAAGGATCTCAGGTTTGGTATTAGAAGCATTGAGATATCACATCTCATGCTATAGGAATGGTCTCAGGATTGGAATGGGAAGGAGTTGGATATTACATTCCTGCTATAGGAAGGGTCTCATGTTTGGAATGGGAATGTGTTGGATATCACATATACTATAGGAAGGGTCTCAGGTTTGGAACGGGAAGGAGTTGGATATCACATCTCATGTTATAGGAAGGGTCTCAGGTTTGGTATAAGCATTGAGATATCACATCTCTGCTATCGGAAGTGTCTCAGGATTGGAATGGGAAGGTGTTGGATATCCCATCTCATGTTATAGGACGGGTCTCAGGTTTGTTATTAGAATCATTGAGATATCATATTGCATGCTGTAGGAAGGGTCTAAGGATTGGAATGGGAAGGAGTTGGATATCCCATCTCATGTTATAGTAAGAGTCTCAAGTTTGGTATTAGAAGCATTTAGATATCACATCTCATGCTATAGGAAGTGTCTCAGGATTGGAATGGGAAGGAGTTGGATATCACATTTCATGTTAGAGGAAGGATCTCAGGTTTGGTATTAGAGGCATTGAGATATCACATCTCATGCTCTAGGAAGGGTCTCAGGATTGGAATGGGAAGGAGTTGGATATCACATCTCATGCTATAGGAAGGGTCTCAGGTTTGGTATAAGCATTGAGATATCACATCTCATGCTATAGGAAGGGTCTCAGGATTGGAATGGGAAGGAGTTGGATATCACATCTCATGTTATAGGAAGGATCTCAGGTTTGGTATTAGAAGCATTGAGACATCACATCTCATGCTATCGGAAGGGTCTCAGGATTGGAATGGGAAGGACTTGGATATCACATCTCATGCTATAGGGAGGGTCTCAAGTTTGATATTAGAAGCATTGAGATATCATATCTCATGCTATAGGAAGGGTCTCAGGATTGGAAAGGGAAGGAGTTGGATATCACATCTCATGCTATAGGAAGGGTCTCAGGTTTGGTATAAGCAGTGAGATATCACATCTCATGCTATAGGAAGTGTCTCAGGATTGGAATGGGAAGGAGTTGGATATCACATCTCATGTTATAGGAAGGATCTCAGGTTTGGTATAAGCATTGAGATATCACATCTCTACTATCGGAAGGGTCTCAGGATTGGAATGGGAAGGACTTGGATATCACATCTCATGCTATAGGAAGGGTCTCAGGTTTGGTATAAGCATTGAGATATCACATCTCATGCTATAGAAAGGGTCTCAGGATTGGAATGGGAAGGAGTTGGATATCACATCTCATGTTATAGGAAAGATCTCAGGTTTGGTATTAAAAGCATTGAGACATCACATCTCATGATTTGGGAAGGGTCTCAGGGATGGAATGGGAAGGAGTTGGATATCACATCTCATGCTATAGGAAGGGTCCCAGGTTTGGTATAAGCAGTGAGATATCACATCTCATGCTATAGGAAGTGTCTCAGGATTGGAATGGGAAGGACTTGGATATCACATCTCATGCTATAGGGAGGGTCTCAAGTTTGATATTAGAAGCATTGAGATATCACATCTCATGATTTGGGAAGGGTCTCAGGGATGGAATGGGAAGGAGTTGGATATCACATCTCATGCTATAGGAAGGGTCCCAGGTTTGGTATAAGCAGTGAGATATCACATCTCATGCTATAGGAAGTGTCTCAGGATTGGAATGGGAAGGAGTTGGATATCACATCTCATGTTATAGGAAGGGTCTCAGGTTTGGTATTAGAAGCATTGAGATATCACATCTCATGCTATAGGAAGGGTCTCAGGATTGGAATGGGAAGGACTTGGATATCACATCTCATGCTATAAGGAGGGTCTCAAGTTTGATATTAGAAGCATTGAGATATCACATCTCATGATATCGCAAGCGTCTCAGGGATGGAATGGGAAGGATTTGGATATCACATCTCATGATAAAGGAAGTGTCTAAGGTTTGGAAGGGGAAGGAGTTTGATATCACATCTCATGCCATAGTATGGGTCTCAGGTTTGGTAGAAGCATTGGGATATCACATCTCATGCTATCGGAAGGGTATCAGGATTGGATTTGGAAGGAGTTGGATATCCCATCTCATGCTATAGGAAGGGTCTCAGGTTGGAATGGGAAGGAGTTGGATATCACATCTCATGTTATAGGAAGGGTCTCAGGATTGGAATTAGAAGGACTTGGATATCACATCTCATGCTATAGGAAGGCTCTCAGGTTTGGAAGGGGAAAGAGTTGGATATCACATTTCATGTTAGAGGTAGGATCTCAGGTTTGGTATTAGAGGCATTGAGATATCACATCTCATGCTATCAGAAGAGTCTCAGGATTGGAATGGGAAGGAGTTGGATATCACATCTCATGCTAAAGGGAGGGTCTCAGGTTTGGAAGGGGAAGGATTTGGATATCACATCTCATGTTATAGGAAGGATCTCAGGTTTGGTATTAGAAGCATTGAGATATAACATCTCATGCTATCGGAAGGATCTCAGGTTTGGTATAGAAGCATTGAGATATCACATCTCATGCTATCAGAAGGTTCTCAGGATTGGAATGGGACGGAGTTGGATATCACATCTCATGCTAAAGGGAGGGTCTCAGGTTTGGAAGGGGAAGGATTTGGATATCACATCTCATGTTATCAGAAGGATCTCAGGTTTGGTATTAGAAGTATTGAGATATCACATCTCATGCTATAGGAAGGGTCTCAGGATTGGAATGGGAAGGAGTTGGTTATCACATCCCATGCTAAAGGAAGGGTCTCAGGTTTGGTAGAAGCATTGAGATATCACATCTCATGCTATCGGAAGTGTCTCAGGATTGGAATGGGAAGGAGCTGGATATCACATCTCATGCTAAAGGAAGGGTCTCAGGTTTGGAACGGGAAGGAGTTGGATATCACATCTCATGTTATAGGAAGGGTCTCAGGTTTGGTATAAGCATTGAGATATCACATCTCTGCTATCGGAAGTGTCTCAGGATTGGAATGGGAAGGACTTGGATATCACATCTCATGCTATAGATAGGCTTTCAGGTTTGGAAAGGGAAGGAGTTGGATATCACATCTCATGCTAGAGGAAGGGTCTCAGGTTTGGTATAAGCATTGAGATATCACATCTCGTGCTATAGGAAGGGTCTCAGGATTGGAATGGGAAGGAGTTGTATATGACATCTCATGCCGTAGGAAGGGTCTCAGGTTTGGTATAAGCATTGAGATATCACATCTCTGCTATCGAAAGGGTCTTAGGATTGGAATGGGAAGGAGTTGGATATCCCATCTCAGGTTATAGGAAGAGTCTCAGGTTTGGTATTAGAAGCATTGAGATATCCCATCTCATGCTATAGGAAGGGTCTCAGGATTGGAATGGGAAGGAGTTGGATATCACATCTCATGTTATAGGAAGGATCTCAGGTTTGGTATAAGCATTGAGATATCACATCTCTACTATCGGAAGGGTCTCAGGATTGGAATGGGAAGGACTTGGATATCACATCTCATGCTATAGGAAGGGTCTCAGGTTTGGTATAAGCATTGAGATATCACATCTCATGCTATAGAAAGGGTCTCAGGATTGGAATGGGAAGGAGTTGGATATCACATCTCATGTTATAGGAAGGATCTCAGGTTTGGTATTAAAAGCATTGAGACATCACATCTCATGATTTGGGAAGGGTCTCAGGGATGGAATGGGAAGGAGTTGGATATCACATCTCATGCTATAGGAAGGGTCCCAGGTTTGGTATAAGCAGTGAGATATCACATCTCATGCTATAGGAAGTGTCTCAGGATTGGAATGGGAAGGACTTGGATATCACATCTCATGCTATAGGGAGGGTCTCAAGTTTGATATTAGAAGCATTGAGATATCACATCTCATGATTTGGGAAGGGTCTCAGGGATGGAATGGGAAGGAGTTGGATATCACATCTCATGCTATAGGAAGGGTCCCAGGTTTGGTATAAGCAGTGAGATATCACATCTCATGCTATAGGAAGTGTCTCAGGATTGGAATGGGAAGGAGTTGGATATCACATCTCATGTTATAGGAAGGGTCTCAGGTTTGGTATTAGAAGCATTGAGATATCACATCTCATGCTATAGGAAGGGTCTCAGGATTGGAATGGGAAGGACTTGGATATCACATCTCATGCTATAAGGAGGGTCTCAAGTTTGATATTAGAAGCATTGAGATATCACATCTCATGATATCGCAAGCGTCTCAGGGATGGAATGGGAAGGATTTGGATATCACATCTCATGATAAAGGAAGTGTCTAAGGTTTGGAAGGGGAAGGAGTTTGATATCACATCTCATGCCATAGTATGGGTCTCAGGTTTGGTAGAAGCATTGGGATATCACATCTCATGCTATCGGAAGGGTATCAGGATTGGATTTGGAAGGAGTTGGATATCCCATCTCATGCTATAGGAAGGGTCTCAGGTTGGAATGGGAAGGAGTTGGATATCACATCTCATGTTATAGGAAGGGTCTCAGGATTGGAATTAGAAGGACTTGGATATCACATCTCATGCTATAGGAAGGCTCTCAGGTTTGGAAGGGGAAAGAGTTGGATATCACATTTCATGTTAGAGGTAGGATCTCAGGTTTGGTATTAGAGGCATTGAGATATCACATCTCATGCTATCAGAAGAGTCTCAGGATTGGAATGGGAAGGAGTTGGATATCACATCTCATGCTAAAGGGAGGGTCTCAGGTTTGGAAGGGGAAGGATTTGGATATCACATCTCATGTTATAGGAAGGATCTCAGGTTTGGTATTAGAAGCATTGAGATATAACATCTCATGCTATCGGAAGGATCTCAGGTTTGGTATAGAAGCATTGAGATATCACATCTCATGCTATCAGAAGGTTCTCAGGATTGGAATGGGACGGAGTTGGATATCACATCTCATGCTAAAGGGAGGGTCTCAGGTTTGGAAGGGGAAGGATTTGGATATCACATCTCATGTTATCAGAAGGATCTCAGGTTTGGTATTAGAAGTATTGAGATATCACATCTCATGCTATAGGAAGGGTCTCAGGATTGGAATGGGAAGGAGTTGGTTATCACATCCCATGCTAAAGGAAGGGTCTCAGGTTTGGTAGAAGCATTGAGATATCACATCTCATGCTATCGGAAGTGTCTCAGGATTGGAATGGGAAGGAGCTGGATATCACATCTCATGCTAAAGGAAGGGTCTCAGGTTTGGAACGGGAAGGAGTTGGATATCACATCTCATGTTATAGGAAGGGTCTCAGGTTTGGTATAAGCATTGAGATATCACATCTCTGCTATCGGAAGTGTCTCAGGATTGGAATGGGAAGGACTTGGATATCACATCTCATGCTATAGATAGGCTTTCAGGTTTGGAAAGGGAAGGAGTTGGATATCACATCTCATGCTAGAGGAAGGGTCTCAGGTTTGGTATAAGCATTGAGATATCACATCTCGTGCTATAGGAAGGGTCTCAGGATTGGAATGGGAAGGAGTTGTATATGACATCTCATGCCGTAGGAAGGGTCTCAGGTTTGGTATAAGCATTGAGATATCACATCTCTGCTATCGAAAGGGTCTTAGGATTGGAATGGGAAGGAGTTGGATATCCCATCTCAGGTTATAGGAAGAGTCTCAGGTTTGGTATTAGAAGCATTGAGATATCCCATCTCATGCTATAGGAAGGGTCTCAGGATTGGAATGGGAAGGAGTTGGATATCACATCTCATGCTAGAGGAAGGGTCTCAGGTTTGGTATAAGCATTGAGATATCACATCTCGTGCTATAGGAAGGGTCTCAGGATTGGAATGGGAAGGAGTTGTATATGACATCTCATGCCGTAGGAAGGGTCTCAGGTTTGGTATAAGCATTGAGATATCACATCTCTGCTATCGGAAGTGTCTCAGGATTGGAATGGGAAGGACTTGGATATCACATCTCATGCTATAGATAGGCTCTCAGGTTTGGAAAGGGAAGGAGTTGGATATCACATTTCATGTTAGAGGAAGGATCTCAGGTTTGGTATTAGAGGCATTGAGATATCAGATCTCAGGCTATAGGAAGGGTCTCAGGATTGGAATGGGAAGGAGTTGGATATCACATCTAATGCTATAGGAAGGGTCTCAGGATTGGAATGGGAAGGAGTTGGATATCACATCTCATGCTAGAGGAAGGGTCTCAGGTTTGGTATAAGCATTGAGATATCACATCTCGTGCTATAGGAAGGGTCTCAGGATTGGAATGGGAAGGAGTTGTATATGATATCTCATGCCGTAGGAAGGGTCTCAGGTTTGGTATAAGCATTGAGATATCACATCTCTGCTATCGAAAGGGTCTTAGGATTGGAATGGGAATTAGTTGGATATCCCATCTCAGGTTATAGGAAGAGTCTCAGGTTTGGTATTAGAAGCATTGAGATATCCCATCTCATGATATAGGAAGGGTCTCAGGTTGGAATGGGAAGGAGTTGGATATCACATTTCATGTTATAGGAAGGGTCTCAGGATTGGAATGGGAAGGACTTGGATATCATATCCCATGCTATAGGAAGGCTCTCAGGTTTGGAAGGGGAAGGAGTTGGATATCACATTTCATGTTAGAGGAAGGATCTCAGGTTTGGTATTAGAGGCCTTGAGATATCACATCTCATGCTATAGGAAGGGTCTCAGGATTGGAATGGGAAGGAGTTGGATATCACATCTCAAGCTATAGGAACAGTCTCAGGTTTGGTATAAGCATTGTGATATCACATCTCATGCTATAGGAAGGGTCTCAGGATTGGAATGGGAAGGAGTTGGATATCACATCTCATGTTATAGGAAAGATCTCAGGTTTGGTATTAGAAGCATTGAGACATCACATCTCATGTTATAGGAAGGGTCTCAGGATTGGAATGGGAAGAAGTTGGATTTCACATCTCTTGCTATAGGAAGGGTCTCAGGATTGGAATGGGAAGGAGTTGGATATCACATCTAATGCTATAGGAAGGGTCTCAGGATTGGAATGGGAAGGAGTTGGATATCACATCTCATGCTAGAGGAAGGGTCTCAGGTTTGGTATAAGCATTGAGATATCACATCTCGTGCTATAGGAAGGGTCTCAGGATTGGAATGGGAAGGAGTTGTATATGACATCTCATGCCGTAGGAAGGGTCTCAGGTTTGGTATAAGCATTGAGATATCACATCTCTGCTATCGAAAGGGTCTTAGGATTGGAATGGGAAGGAGTTGGATATCCCATCTCAGGTTATAGGAAGAGTCTCAGGTTTGGTATTAGAAGCATTGAGATATCCCATCTCATGATATAGGAAGGGTCTCAGGTTGGAATGGGAAGGAGTTGGATATCACATTTCATGTTATAGGAAGGGTCTCAGGATTGGAATGGGAAGGACTTGGATATCATATCCCATGCTATAGGAAGGCTCTCAGGTTTGGAAGGGGAAGGAGTTGGATATCACATTTCATGTTAGAGGAAGGATCTCAGGTTTGGTATTAGAGGCCTTGAGATATCACATCTCATGCTATAGGAAGGGTCTCAGGATTGGAATGGGAAGGAGTTGGATATCACATCTCAAGCTATAGGAACAGTCTCAGGTTTGGTATAAGCATTGTGATATCACATCTCATGCTATAGGAAGGGTCTCAGGATTGGAATGGGAAGGAGTTGGATATCACATCTCATGTTATAGGAAAGATCTCAGGTTTGGTATTAGAAGCATTGAGACATCACATCTCATTTTATAGGAAGGGTCTCAGGATTGGAATGGGAAGAAGTTGGATATCACATCTCTTGCTATAGGAAGGGTCTCAGATTTGGTATAAGCATTGAGATATCACATCTCATGCTATAGGAAGGGTCTCAGGATTGGAATGGGAAGGAGTTGTATATGACATCTCATGCCATAGGAAGGGTCTCAGGTTTGGTATAAGCATTGAGATATCACATCACATGCTATAGGAAGGGTCTCAGGATTGGAATGGGAAGGACTTGGATATCACATCTCATGCTATAGGCAGGGTCTCAGGTTTGGAAAGGGAATGAGATGGATATCACATTTCATGTTAGAGGTAGGATCTCAGGTTTGGTATTAGAGGCATTGAGATATCACATCTCATGCTATCAGAAGGGTCTCAGGATTGGAATGGGAAGGAGTTGGATATCACATCTCATGCTAAAGGGAGGGTCTCAGGTTTGGAAGGGGAAGGATTTGGAAATCACATCTCATGTTATAGGAAGGATCTCAGGTTTGGTATTAGAAGCATTGAGATATCACATCTCATGCTTTCATAAGGGTCTCAGGATTGGAATGGGAAGGAGTTGGATATCACATCTCATGCCATAGGAAGGGTCTCAGATTTGGTATAAGCATTGAGATATCACATCTCAGGCTATAGGAAGGGTCTCAGGATTGGAATGGGAAGGAGTTGTATATGACATCTCAGGCCATAGGAAGGGTCTCAGGTTTGGTATAAGCATTGAGATATCACATCTCTGCTATCGGAAGGGTCTCAGGATTGGAATGGGAAGGAATTGGATATCACATCTCATGTTATAGGAAGGATCTCAGATTTGGTATTAGAAGCATTGAGATATCCCTTCTCATGCTATAGGAAGGGTCTCAGGATTGGAATGTGAAGGATTTGGATATCACATCTCATGCTAAAGGAAGGGTCTCAGGTTTGGTAGAAGCATTGAGATATCACGTCTCTGCTATCGGAAGGGTCTCAGGAATGGATTGGGAAGGAGTTGGATATCCCTTCTCATGCTATAGGAAGGGTCTCAGGTTTGGTATAAGCATTGAGATATCACATCTCTGCTATCGGAAGGGTATCAGGATTGGATTGGGAAGGAGTTGGATATCACATCACATGTTATAGGAAGGGTCTCAGGATTGGAATGGGAAGGATTTGGATATAACATCTCTTGCTATAGGAAGGGTCTCAGGATTGGAATGGGTAGGAGTTGGATATTACTTTCTTGCTATAGGAAGGGTCTCAGGTTTGGAAGGGGAAGGATTTGGATATCACATCTCATGTTATCAGAAGGATCTCAGGTTTGGTATTAGAAGTATTGAGATATCACATCTCATGCTATAGGAAGGGTCTCAGGATTGGAATGGGAAGGAGTTGGTTATCACATCCCATGCTAAAGGAAGGGTCTCAGGTTTGGTAGAAGCATTGAGATATCACATCTCATGCTATCGGAAGTGTCTCAGGATTGGAATGGGAAGGAGCTGGATATCACATCTCATGCTAAAGGAAGGGTCTCAGGTTTGGAACGGGAAGGAGTTGGATATCACATCTCATGTTATAGGAAGGGTCTCAGGTTTGGTATAAGCATTGAGATATCACATCTCTGCTATCGGAAGTGTCTCAGGATTGGAATGGGAAGGACTTGGATATCACATCTCATGCTATAGATAGGCTTTCAGGTTTGGAAAGGGAAGGAGTTGGATATCACATCTCATGCTAGAGGAAGGGTCTCAGGTTTGGTATAAGCATTGAGATATCACATCTCGTGCTATAGGAAGGGTCTCAGGATTGGAATGGGAAGGAGTTGTATATGACATCTCATGCCGTAGGAAGGGTCTCAGGTATGGTATAAGCATTGAGATATCACATCTCTGCTATCGAAAGGGTCTTAGGATTGGAATGGGAAGGAGTTGGATATCCCATCTCAGGTTATAGGAAGAGTCTCAGGTTTGGTATTAGAAGCATTGAGATATCACATCTCTGCTATCGAAAGGGTCTTAGGATTGGAATGGGAATTAGTTGGATATCCCATCTCAGGTTATAGGAAGAGTCTCAGGTTTGGTATTAGAAGCATTGAGATATCCCATCTCATGATATAGGAAGGGTCTCAGGTTGGAATGGGAAGGAGTTGGATATCACATTTCATGTTATAGATAGGCTCTCAGGTTTGGAAAGGGAAGGAGTTGGATATCACATTTCATGTTAGAGGAAGGATCTCAGGTTTGGTATTAGAGGCATTGAGATATCAGATCTCAGGCTATAGGAAGGGTCTCAGGATTGGAATGGGAAGGAGTTGGATATCACATCTAATGCTATAGGAAGGGTCTCAGGATTGGAATGGGAAGGAGTTGGATATCACATCTCATGCTAGAGGAAGGGTCTCAGGTTTGGTATAAGCATTGAGATATCACATCTCGTGCTATAGGAAGGGTCTCAGGATTGGAATGGGAAGGAGTTGTATATGACATCTCATGCCGTAGGAAGGGTCTCAGGTTTGGTATAAGCATTGAGATATCACATCTCTGCTATCGAAAGGGTCTTAGGATTGGAATGGGAATTAGTTGGATATCCCATCTCAGGTTATAG
Organism: Ambystoma mexicanum; assembly: GCF_040938575.1. NCBI lineage: Eukaryota > Metazoa > Chordata > Amphibia > Caudata > Ambystomatidae > Ambystoma > Ambystoma mexicanum. The sequence goes on from NC_090923.1 coordinate 1,511,686,619, forward strand.
GAAGAGTCTCAGGTTTGGTATTAGAAGCATTGAGATATCCCATCTCATGATATAGGAAGGGTCTCAGGTTGGAATGGGAAGGAGTTGGATATCACATTTCATGTTATAGGAAGGGTCTCAGGATTGGAATGGGAAGGACTTGGATATCATATCCCATGCTATAGGAAGGCTCTCAGGTTTGGAAGGGGAAGGAGTTGGATATCACATTTCATGTTAGAGGAAGGATCTCAGGTTTGGTATTAGAGGCCTTGAGATATCACATCTCATGCTATAGGAAGGGTCTCAGGATTGGAATGGGAAGGAGTTGGATATCACATCTCAAGCTATAGGAACAGTCTCAGGTTTGGTATAAGCATTGTGATATCACATCTCATGCTATAGGAAGGGTCTCAGGATTGGAATGGGAAGGAGTTGGATATCACATCTCATGTTATAGGAAAGATCTCAGGTTTGGTATTAGAAGCATTGAGACATCACATCTCATGTTATAGGAAGGGTCTCAGGATTGGAATGGGAAGAAGTTGGATGTCACATCTCTTGCTATAGGAAGGGTCTCAGGATTGGAATGGGAAGGAGTTGGATATCACATCTAATGCTATAGGAAGGGTCTCAGGATTGGAATGGGAAGGAGTTGGATATCACATCTCATGCTAGAGGAAGGGTCTCAGGTTTGGTATAAGCATTGAGATATCACATCTCGTGCTATAGGAAGGGTCTCAGGATTGGAATGGGAAGGAGTTGTATATGACATCTCATGCCGTAGGAAGGGTCTCAG